>NC_080694.1:40578345-40878572 GCF_030445035.2 Dasypus novemcinctus
AGAAAGAAATTTAGTTGTTTCTGTGACATGTGACACTTTTTTTGAAGAATAAGTTAAATTATGACCAATAACATTATACAGTTGTCTAATATCAGACAGTACTAGGATATCTCATGGACAGAAAGGCATTTAGAGATCTCTAGGAATTTTATGCAATTTCTGAAATGTTTATATTAATAACATTTTACCTATACAAATTTAACCAACAGAAAGTTAGAAAATTCTTTTGAATTTGACAACGCTTCCCATGTAACTCATGCCATGGCAATAAACCTAACTATTTTTATCACCTCTTTTTACAAGGTGAAAGAAAAAATTCCTATGTGATTTTTCAGGGACCCTTTGGTTAATCCCAAAGACTGAGACAAGAAGACATCATTTACAGTTTGATTTTGTGAAACTGAAATGTCAAAAAGTTGTCAGGTTTGAGCATTTTGTTAAAAAAGAAAATGGGTCACTGTGAAGCTATATTTGGTTCCCTATTTAATCAAAATGACAATAAGAGATTTCAAAAGTAAATAGGGGAGTTAACATATTTGTAAAACAAAAGAAAATAGAGGAAGAGTTCTTTCAAAGAAGTCTTCTCTAAATTAAAAAAAAGGCTGATAAATTCAGTTTAAAGCAGAGGAGATTATTCTGATCAGACATAGAATCTTTGCTTTCTAGGCAGGTATCTCAGATGGCTAAGAAAATCCTTTTACAATTTCCAATTAAAAGCATACCATTAGGGAAGCAGATGTGGCTCAAGTGATAAGGCCTCCACCTACCATAAGGGAGGACCTGGGTTCCATCCCTGGGCCTTCCTGGTGAAAAAGAAGAGAAGTGTGCCTGCATGGCAAGCCAGTGCCTGTGCTGTGAGCCAAGAGCCTGCACGGTGAGCTGAGTGCCTGCACGAGTGCCCATGTGGCAAGTCAAGTTCCCATGTGAGTGCCCACATGGTGATCCAGTGCCTGTGTGGTGAGCTGAGTGCCTGTGCAAGTGCCCGCGTGGCAAGCCGAGTGCCCGTGTGGTGAGTCAAGTGCCCATGCAGCAAGCTGAGTGCCTGTGTAGTGAGCCATGCCCACGCAAGTGAGTCATGCAGCAAGATGATGACGCAACCAAAGAGAGACAAGGGGAGAGTCAAGGTGAAGGCAGCAGAGACCAGGAACTGAGGTGGTGCAATTGACAGGAAACTGGAATCCCAGGGTCAAATCCTGATGAATCCTAGAGGAGAAAGACAAGAAGAGAAGACAGAAAGAGAAATAGATACAGAACATCACACAGCAAATGGACACAGACAGCAAAAACACAAGGGTGGGGGAGGGGGAAGGAAAATATATTTTTTAAAAAGTTTACAAAAAGCATACCAATAATCCAAGAAAATTTGTCATTTTATTATTATTTCTTAATAACTTTATTTCACGTTCAAAAATAAAATAACAAAAAGGAAGCTCAACAAGTTATGGGAAAAAACTAAAAAAAGAAAGAAAGAAAAAAAAATAAGATTAAGAAAACAAAAAAAAGAAAACAAGTTCTGTCCAGGAAGTTTTATCTCGGCTAATTGCAACTACTAATTCAATTGTTCCTCTAGTGTTCAGAAAGATACACAGATGAACACAGATTAGTTAAATGACATAGTCAAGATCTCCTTACTAAAAGTGCAGCCTGCCCAGGAATGGCGCCGCCCACACTTCCCATGCCCCTGACGACAACAGAAGCGGACAAAGAAACAAGACGCAGCAAATAGACACAGAGAACAGACAACGGGGGTGGGGGTGGGGGGGTGGCGGGGGGGTGGAATTAAATAAATAAATAAATCTTAAAAAAAAAAAAGATCTCCTTATTAGTGCAACAAATGAAGAGAAAAAATATTTAATCCTATTCATATCTTGAAAAACCAAACCCCATATTCTTTTTTTTTACCTTTAGCCTTAATATGGATGGAACCAACTCTGCTTTTGCTACAAAAAAATTACAATGTTGTTTTAACTATAGTTCATAACTTAGATTAGTTATAATTTTCTCATGTATTACCGCATTCTTAACACCCTGTGTGGGGTTCCAGTGCTCCCCCAGTCCTGGCTCCTCCTCCCTAGGGGAAACTCAGCACACTGTACCTAGCTACCTGCATGTCTCAGGACACAAGTTAAAATGTAACAAACCTCCTCACAGGAGAAAAATGTACAGGTGGTATGGTATTACAGACTGTCATTTTCTCCAGATTGTTCAATCCTTCCTACAATGACATCATTACGCCCCACTCCTGTGCTTCATGTGACTCTAACAGCAACTCTTCTAGGAAATGTCCTTGTTCTGAGACCCTATATATTGCTTCTCATTTTCCAGTCTCTTTACAGAGAGCTACTTTCATTCTTCAGCCTATCACCACCAAAAACTCTCTCCTGTCCCTAAGTCCCAATAAATAAAGCTCGTATCTGACACTTTGCTGAGTGTATCCTTTGCTCTTGCCCCTCCCTTCAGGAGCTGGGCTACAATACCTTGTAGCAGAACATTCCTGTATTTATATTATTAACCACAATCCTCATCGACTACCAAAAGTATTGTTATACATTCCCAATATTATCCTCCAGCTGTCCTCCAACTAACATTAATCTTCCTAGACTAATGGTTTCATCCACAATCACATCCATAAATCAACAGTGTTTGTTACATGAATTATAATGTGTTACCATCAAGTTCAACCATTGCCACGTATTTAAATTGATCTTATTGAACATTCTACCTACATCCAGCATCATCTCACCTTCTAGCCCCACAGTCCATCTCCTACCAACCTACACTTCATAGTCCAACTCCATAAATCTACTCATCGTATTTACTTCATATCAGTGAGATCATACACTAGTCATGCTTTTCTTTTAGGCTTATTTCACTTAAAATAATATGCGCAAGGTTCCCCCTTTTTGTCATGTGCTTTCCCAATTGAATTCTTATTATAGCTGAATAATATTCCCTCATATGAATACACCACATTTTGTTTATCCATTCATTGGTCGATGGACACTTAGGTTGTTTTCCAACTTTTAGCAATTGTGAATAATGTCACATCAGTGTGCAAATATCTGTTCACATTGTTGCTTTCAGTTCTTCTGAATATATTCCTAGCAGTGGAATTGCTGGATCATTCAGAAGTTCTGTATTTAGTTTCCTAAGGAGCTGCCAGATCATTCTCTACAGAGGATGTGCCATTTGATACTCCCACCAACAGTGAAGGAGTGTACCTGTTTCTTCACATCCTTTGCAGCATTTGTAGTTTTCTGTTTTTTTTTTTTTTAATGATGCCCATTCTATAAGGTGTGAAATGATATCTCATTGTGGTATTGAACTGCATTTCCCTAATAGCTAGATGTTCAATATCTTTTCATGTGTCTTTTGGGTATTTGTATTTCCTCTTCAGAAAAATATCTTTTCAATTCTTTTGCCCATTTTAAAATTGGGTTGCTTGTCATTTTGTTGTTAAGTTGTGTGATCTCTTTATATTACATTGAGATCAAATTTTATTGGATAATTGGTTTC
Source organism: Dasypus novemcinctus (assembly GCF_030445035.2). Classification (NCBI taxonomy): domain Eukaryota; kingdom Metazoa; phylum Chordata; class Mammalia; order Cingulata; family Dasypodidae; genus Dasypus; species Dasypus novemcinctus. The sequence goes on from NC_080694.1 coordinate 40,581,862, forward strand.
TGAAGATTTTTTCCTATTGAGTAAACTACCTTTTTACTTTCTTGACAAAATATTTTTAAGCACAAAAGCGTTCATTTTGAGGCAATCCAATTTATCTATTTTTTCATTTGTTGCTTGTGCTTTGGGTGTAAGGCCCAAGAAATTACCACCAACCCCGCAATCTTGAAGATGTTTCCCTACATTTTCTTCTAGGAGTTTCATGGTTCTAATTTTTATATTTAGGTCCTTGACACATTTTTTAAATTAATTTTTGTATAAGGTATGAGATAAGGGTCCCCTTTATTTATTTTAGGTATGGATATCCAGTCTTCCCAGGACCATTTGTTGAATAGGCTGCTCTGATCGAGCTGAGTGGGTTTGACCATAGACGTGAGGTCTATTTGTGAACACACTATTCTATTCCATTTGTCAATTTCATGGTCAGCATGCCAAGACCATGTTTTTTTTTTACATCTGTGGCTAGATAATATGCTTTGAAGTCTGGAAGTGAGAGTCCTCCAACTTTGTTATTGTTTTTTTTTAAAGACATTTTTGACTACTCAGGGACACTTACCCTTCCAAATATATTTGATAATTAACTTTTCCAATTATACAAAGAAGGATGTTGGATTTTTGTTGGGATTAGGTTAAATTTATAAAACAGTTTTGAGTAGAATTGACATCTTAATGATATTTGGTCTTCCAAACCATGAATGTGGAGCAGCTTTCCATTTACTTAGATCATCATTGGTTTCTTTTAGCAACTAAATATTTGATTATTTTAGATGCTATTGTAAATGGAATTTTTTTCTGACTTCCTCCTCAGATTGCTCATTAGTAGTGTATAGAATGTTATTGATTTTTGCTTATTAATCTTATATCCCACCACTTTCCTGAAGCAATCTATAAGTTCTAATAGTTTTGTTGTGGATTTTTTGGGATTTTTTTCTAAGCATTGAATCATATCATTGGTGAGTAACTAAAGTTTTACTTCTTCCTTTCATATTTGTGTGCCTTTTATTTCTTTTTCTTGCCTAATTGCTCTATCTAGAACTTCTAGCACCATATTAAATAACAATGGGGAGAGTGGACATCTTTATCTTCCTGTAAGGATTCCAGATCTCAGGGGGAAAGCTTTCAGTCTTTCTCCATTGAATACAATGTTAGCTATGGGTGTTTAATATGTGCACTTTAGAAAGTTTCCTTTTATTCCTATCAGAAATAAAAGTTTTTTTTTTTATCAAGAAAGGGTGTTGTATTTTGTTAAATGCCTTTTCTTCATCAATTGAAATAATCAAGTGAGTTTTCTTCTTCATTTTATTAATGTTTGTATTACACTGATTGACTTTTTATGTTGAGCCACCCTTGCATACCTGATATTAAGCCCACTTGATCATGGTGTATAATTTTTTAAATGTGTTTTTGGTTTCTGTTAGCAAGTATTTTGTTGAAGGATTTTTGCATCTATATTTACTAGAGAAATTGTTCTGTAATTTTCTTTTTTCATAATATCTGCATTTGGCTTTGGTGTTAAGGCCACGTGAGCTTTGTAGAATGAGTTTGGTAGCTTTCCTTCCTGTTCAATTTTTCAGAAGAGTTTGAGCAAGATTGGTATTAGATCTTCTTTATGTGATTGAAAGAATTCACCTGTGAAGCCATCTGGTCCTGGATTTTCATTTTGAAGAGGTTTTTGATGACTGCTTCATTCTCATTATGTGTGATTGGTTTGTTGAGATCTTCCATTTCTTCTAGGGTCACTGTGGTTTGTTCCTGTGTTTCCAGAAATCTGTCCATTTTATCAACATTGTCTAGTTTGTTCACATACAGTTGTTCATCCTATACTCTTATAATCTCTTTTATTTCTTTTGGGTCAGTGATAATGTCACTCCTCTCATTTCTGATTTTATTTATTTGCCTCTTTTCTCTTTTTTTCTTTGTTAATCTAGCTAAGGGTTTATTGATTTTGTTGATCTTCTCAAAGAACAAACTTTAATTCTGTTGATTTTCTCTGTTGTTTTTTTTATTCCCCATTTCATTTATCTCTGCTTTAATCTTTATTATATGTTTTCTTCTGCTGGATTTGGAATTGCTTTGTTGTTCTTTCCCTAATTCCTCCAGGGATGCAATTAAGTTTTTGATTTTAGCTCTTTCTTCTTTTAAAAAAAAATTTAAACATTGAAGGCTATAAATGTCCCTCTCAGCACTACCTTTGCTGTATCCCATAGGTTTTGATATGTTGTATTTTCATTTTCATTGTCTCTCTCTCTCTCTATATATATACTGATTTCTCCTGCAATTTTTTCTTTGATCCACTGATTATTTAAGAGTGTATTTTTTAATCTCTATATATTTGTAAATTTTCCCTATTTCTACCTTTTATTATTTACACCTTTATTCCATTATGCTTACAGAAAATGTTTTGTATAATTTCAATTAAGATCTGACTTATGTCCCAACATATGGTATATTCTGGAGAAAGATCCATGAGCACTTCCAAAGAATTTTTCATCCTGCTGTTTTGAGGTATAATGCTCTATAACTGCCTATTCTAGTTCACTTATCATATTATTCAAGTTCTGTTTATTTATTTATCCTATGTCCAGATGTTCTATATAATTCTTAGAGTGGAGGGTTAAAGTCCACAACTATTATTGGAAAGACATCTATTTCTCCCTTCAGTTTTACCAGTGTGTGTCTCATGTTTTTGTTTTTTTTTTTCATCTCTGTTAGGTACATAAATATATTAGAGTTATCTCTTCTTGGTGAATTGTCCCTTTTATTTAATATATAGTAGCCTTCTTAATCTCTTATAAGAGTTTTGCATTTACAAACCAGTTTTTCTGGTATCATTATATCCACTCTTTTTTTAAAAAATTGCTATTAATGTGGAATATCTTTTCCAGCCTTTCACTTTCAGCTTGTTCTCTTGTGTCTAAGGTGAGTCTTTTATAGACAATAAATAGATGACTCCTGGTTTCTTTATCCATTCTAGCAGTCTTTGTCTTTTAATTGTGGAGTTTAATCCATTAACATTCAGTGTTACTACTAGAAAGGTATTGCTTACTTCATCCATTTTTTCCCTTGGCTTTCTTTGGTCATAAATCATCTTACTATTGTCCATCTTTTAACCCTTTCAGTTTCTCTTACTTATTTTCTTCATTTCTATACTCTTCTCCAGAGCTCTCTACCTTGTTTTTTACTTTTAGGCTGTAACACACTCTTTATTTATTTATTTATTTTTCACAATTACTTTATTTTTTATTTATTTTTTATTGATTTTGTAAAAATATTACATTAAAAAAATATATATATATATATGAGGTCCCATTCAACCCCACCACCTCCACCCCACCACTCCCCCCACCAGCAACATTCACTCCCATCATCATGACACATTCATTGCATTTGGTAAGTACATCTCTGGGCATCTCTGCACCTCATGGTCAATGGTCCACATCATGGCCCATACTCTCTCCCATTCCATCCCGTGGGCCCTGGGAGGATTTACAATGTCTGGTGATTGCCCCTGAAGCACGATCTAGGGCAACTACAAGTCCCGAAGGCGCCTCCACATCTCATCTCTTCCTGCCATTCCCCATACCCATCAGCCACCATGTCCACTTTTCCCACTCCAATGCCACCTTTTCTCTGTGGACCTTGGATTGGTTGTGTCCGTTGCACCTCTATGTCAAGAGGAGGCCCAGATTCCACATGGATACTGGATGCAATCCTCCTGATTTCAGTTGTAGGCACTCTAGGCTCCATGGTGTGGTGGTTGTCCTTCTTCAACTCCATCTTAGCTGAGTGAGGTGAGTCCAATAAATCAGATTGTAGGAGCTGGAGTCTGTTGAGGCTCAGGGCCTGTGTAACACACTCTTTAATATCTCTTGTAGATTCAGTCTCTTGGTAACATACTCTCTCAGTTTTTGTTTGTCTGTAAAGACTTTACACTCACCTTCATTTCTGAAGGATAGTTTTGCTGGGCAAAGCATTCTTGACTGACAGTTTTCTCTCTCAGTACCTTAAATATACTGTACCTTCTTGCCTCCATGGTTTCTGATGAGAGGTTGGCACTTAGCCTTATTGAGACTCCCTTGTGAGTAGTACTTTGCTTTTCTCTTGTTGCTCTCAAACTCCTCTCTTTCTCTTTGGCCTTTGACAGTTTGAATAGTACATGTGCTGGAGTAGGTCTACTAGGATTTATTCAGTTTGGGGTACATTGTCCTTGAATATTGATATTCATGTCTTTCATAAGAGCTGTAAATTTTCAATCAGGACTTTCTCAGATATTTTTTCTAACTCTTTTCTATTCTCTTCTCCTTCTGGGACACCTATATCATGTATGTTTTTGTGTTTTATGTTATCATTCAATTTCCTGAGACCCTATTCAATTTTTTGCATTCTTTTCTATCTCTGTTCTCCTATCTTTTCAAGTTCATGTTCTGTTTTCAAATTAATGTATTTGTTCTTTTAACATTTCAGATCTGCTGTTATATACCTCTAATGTAGTTTTAATCTCATCCATTTTGTCTTTTATTACCATAAGCTCTGATACTTTTTTGCAGGCTTTCAAATTGTTCTTTATGTTCACACAGTGTCAGCTTAATATCCTTTATTTCTTTAGTCATATCATCCTTTACATCCTTAAATTGATTAAGGAACTTTATATAAATATCATTTATTAGTTGTCTTAAATCCCAAATCTCATCTAGATTCTTCGTTTTTCCTTTGAGTGGGCCATATCTTTGTTTCTTAGTATGGGTTGTTATCTTTTATTCATACCTAAGCATCTGTTTTTATTGGTGATTTTGCTCTGTTGATCAATTCCTCTCTTGCCTAGTGGTTTTATTTCACAGCTTTTCTTTTCTTTTAATATTAATTATTTCTAAAACTTTAATATTACCCTGTTTAAGTAGTAAAAACTGGGTTAGGGAGCCTAGGTCTACCATTCCTGGGAAAGAATTGGGAGAAACCAGCCTGTCTTCCTTCACTTTCCCAGCTGGCCAGCAAATGGCGCTCCCTGGCAAACCCTTCCACGGAGATGAATCCTTCAATTTCCACTAACTCTTCTGAACTAGCTAATTATGGTAGTTAACTTTACTAAAGACAAACCACACTCAGCCCTCTGCCACACCTTTCCTCTTCCAGGGGAGGATTCTGTCTTTTCCCCTCTCCATTGGCCACTCAGCCACAGGTTTTACCAAAGCTTTTTGCTTTGGGAGTGGGGGGTGTGGGTGGGTTCTCCCAGCTGCAGCAGTATTAACTCATGGTTTTACTGTAGCCTTTACATCTCTTTGTTCCCAGTCCCTCTGAATGATGCATGCAGCACTGTCCTGGCCTGAAGAGGTCTCTAAAGCAGCTCCCTGGGATAACTTCTATGTCTTCTTCCCTATTTTGCAAGAGAATTGTGTCCTGCTTGAGCTACTCCAATGCCACCTTGGATCCTGATTCAAAATTTGTCATTTTAACAGAGTGAAAACCAAATTTTAGCTCTTTATGAAGATACTGTCTTATAAGAAAACTCTTAAAAATCTTATAAACCTATAAAATCTTAGCCAACCTTGATCATGATAAATGAAATTCTTTTTCTGCCAATCTTCTCCTACTTTCTATAGCCATTCAAATTTTGTCTAACACATTCCTGTTCCTCATTTTGCAACAACCAGTCATTTCACTTTAGGACAAAACTACTATCTTTTTCCTTAAAAAAAAAAAATTCTGCATCCCATAAGTATTAAGTTACCAAAAAAAACCTACAAAAGACAATTGCTCTTGAAATAAACTTGGTCAGAATAATAACTCAGTTTGGTTAAACACAAATTTACATTTTTCATTATCTTAAAGGTCTAGTAGATATCATGGTAGCTTATTTGATCAGTAAACTTATATAAATTTAAGAAGAGGATGCCCAAGTAGAATTAAATTGCATGCTTTTATTTTACTTAACATTGATAACTTAAAAAATATAGATAACAATATTAAACTAGTCCTGTTTGTCAAAGGTTTATCTGAATTACGTGAACTTGAATTTTTTTAAACGTTTGAGTTTGGTTCTACATATACTCTTTATTCATTGGAAATATTGGAAGTTTGGTTTCTTTGATTTCTCAGAATGTAGCAGTATTGAATTATATTTAAACACTTATCTATCTTTCAGTCAACTTGAATAGTGTTTTAAGAAATTTTACAAGTGAATTTGGTAATACCATCCAGGGGTAGGAAGCTATCATACATCAAATGTACAGACACATATAGTTTATAATTTCTATCAAAAAAATTTTCAACCATGAGTCATGTAAAACCACAGAAACATAGAAAACATAGAAGTATGAAACTGACTATTTTATATAAAAGAGCTGACTTTCTGTCCTTGCCCCAACATTTCTATCAGAATGTTGTTCTTGGCAGTTGGGACAAGTTGGTTCTTTGCTTAATATGAGTCCTAAAACTTTCCCATCGATATTTGTGGACACTTTTAAGATTGCTGTCCTGATACGTAATCTTATAGAAGTTTTGTCCTATTCCTTAGGCTTATTTGTCCCTCAGATTTATTGTGGAAAGAGGCATCAGTCCAATCTGATTTTGCCTTCCAGGATTCAGCAACTGACATTCAGAACAACATGTGCATATGCTGACAAAAGTCAGACAACCCCAGATCACGTGCATCCAAAAGAATTCTCAATTCCTCTATGAATAACTATGCCTCTAAAATCTGTCTTTGAGCACAAGTTAAAGGTGGTGGTGGTCAGAATGCCAGAATCAGTGGAGGCTTACCTTTATAAGACATCTGTCTTGTTTCCTTTCCTTCCTCATTTTCCAAGTACAAGGGTAAATGGGAAAGAGGGTTAGTAGAATCAGGGTAATTAGACTGAAGACACAGTTGAAGGGAAGTCACTTTCTGTACATTCCTCATGAGTTGTCTCAGCTTCTCATTTCTTAAGTGTTTCATTGACTTTTTGTTAGGAGTAGTATCATTCAAGGATTTGGAACCATCATCAAGTCTAGATTTCTCATAAGCTTTTAATTTCTCATTTGCCTTTTGTAAAGAATTCTTTAATGAAGCTAATTTAGGGCCTTGTAATTTCTTTGTAGACTCTGAGTACCAATTAAATGGGCATACCATTCAATCTGATTAATTCTGGAGCCTTTTTCTTGAGTGCACCTCTGAGATGAATAAGTTCATCTAATTAGAACTTCCTCATAATGTCCATAGCAACTCTAAGTTTTCTTTGGTGAGATTTTACCGCTTCGTTAGATAGGCACAGCTTCTAGCCTCAGGTTTCCAGAGGGTAGAGAATCAAAGCTTTTAGAATTTGAGAATCCCATTTTTATCTTGTCACTTCTTACCTTGTGTACAGGAAAGAGAAAGCAACTTGTGCTAGCATCACCTCTATCCATTCCAAAAATTTACAATCATACTTATTTAAAACTCTGCACAAATTAAGCATCAGCTCCCCATCCTCTTCCCTCATTCTCTGGTAACCTTTAATCTATGTATTATCTCCAGTCTTTCTTTTTGATATTGTAATAGGTATGTCTCTTATAAGCTGCATACGGAAGGGTTTTGAGTTTTTAATCTTTGCTTACATTTATCCTAAAAAATGGATATCCTGAGTATGAGCACTTTAATCTTATCCTATTCTTCTGCACTAGCAATGTTCCCTCAAGCCAGCATCTATCCACACTTTGGACCTGGACCTGAATTTTAAAAGCAAATTTCCACATGCTCCTGCTTCAAGCAACTTCACCCCGTTGGCTTTAACTTGTATCTGTTTTCCAACTCTGGCTATCATAGAGACTGGGAGTTATTTTCTTCCATTTAGATCTTCATTTACAATTTTTTTTTTTGATCCTAGACCTCTCCAAAAGGCCAAACAAGCAATGGATAGTACTGATGCCATTAAAAAGTCCTTACCAAGGTAGCAGAAGTGGCTCAAGCAGTTGGGTGCCAGTCTACCACACGGGAGGTCCCAGGTTCAGTTCCCAGTGCCTCCTAAAAAAAAAAAAAAAGAGACGAGCAGTCACAGAGAGCACACAACAAACAGACACAGAGAGCAGACAGCAAGTGTAAACAACGAGGGGGGTGGGGAGAAATAAATTAAATAAATCTTAAAAAAATATCTTGTTCCAGATCAAGAACAGCTTACAGAAGCTTAAAAAAAAGTCCTTCCTTAACAATATTTACCCTCACATTTCTGTTTTAGTTTCCACAGAGTTGCTGATGTTTCTAGTTTATTTCTCTCAACACACCTATTTCAGACCTCAAACAAGGCACCCACTATTGTTTTCACGGTACTGTTCACTGATGGGCTGGTGAGCTTAGCTGTGCCTCATTCTCGACAGCCACCCTGACTCACTCAGAAGTGATCAGGGGTCCCTCTCCATCCATGAGCCTGCTACTGTGTTAACCCAGAATCTCCTCTTGGAGATGCTATCACTGTTTGTGGCTTTGCCTCTCAGATACTCCTCTTTTTAGTTTTAGTTTTTCTTATCCACTTACTGTTGCTCTTAAAGCTCCCAACTCGCTGCCTCCAAGGGTGAGAGGATTGGTTGGATTATCTACTAGCTAGAAAGTAAATTTCTGTAATTCCTTCTTTCAAGGGTGTTGTTTTGTCATCTAGTCAAATGTTGATAATAAATTACCTTATCTCATTCAGATATTTGCAGAAATCTAGCATTCTTAGAAGCTCCCTTCTTTTTTACCTTTCATCTTCCTGGCTATCCCAAAATAGTCTGATTTTACCTTAAAGCCAAATTTTTTTGCAAACTTCTGACTACAGTGTGGTTGGCCTAAGATGATGGCTATTTTTGAGTTCAGTATTTTTCATATTAATTACAATAAACCGTACTTGGTTCCATGAATTTGGAATTCACAAAGGAAGAGGAAAGAAGGGGCAGGGATGGAATGTATTAAATTTTGAGAGAAACATCAGAAGTAGTTTTGTCTTATTTAGGAAAAAGGGTATTAAAAATTAGTTTATCATTCAAAGTTCTAAGAAGTTCTTTTGTGATATCTGTTGGATATATTAATAAAATTGACAAGAGGATGGGCTGGGGTACCAGGCTTCTTGATGGTGGATCTGGTATTTTTGACTCTACAGCTGACTGGTCCATAATTAAACCAAAGTGACTTTCAAATGTAGAGGCAGCCAAAATGTTTATGTATACCGTGGTAACCTCTGAAAGAGGCTCTGTTGAGGACAAATATATGCTTAATTTTTCAGGTCTGTGCAGTAAATGTTTCTAAGAAAGATGCCTGCCATAGAATGAGTAGATAAAATGTGTGAAAAGTAAATGTTCTTTGAGGCTCATCATGCCAGTAGTTGCTCTGACAGTGCAGAGAACAATCTCTAGGATAAAGGCATAGTTTATAATGACTGAGGCTTAAACTTCAGAAATCAGAGTATTGACTCAGATTTTTTGACACTGCTATTGCTCCTCTGAGTTTCTCACATAAAAGGGGACATTATCTGTTGGCCAGACACTGGGATTACTTTTACTACCTTACAGTCTTTCTTGTGCTTAACAAATTTACAAATATGCTCTTGCTTTGATATACTGACCTTTTGAAATTTTATTTCTTCTATTAAAATATAAAATGATACAATATTTTAATCGATCTTCTTTGAATTTAACAAAATATCTTCATGCACATAATATAAGAAACAAAACATTTCTCTAAACATTATGTTTTAATTGTTCTAGAGACTTAAAAAGTCACCTGTTGTGTTAAGTATTATTTTGAACTCTTTTTTTTTGGAGAAATTAGCGTAAGCCATTAATATGATTAAAATTTCCTCTTGGTGGGAAAGATTTTTTTTTTGAATACACACACAATATATGGGGCGATGCACAGGTGGGAGCTGGCAGTGCAGAGGAGGAGATACTGGTCTGCAGCAACAGTTTTTATCAGCCCTTGGGGCACTCACCTCTGTGCTCAAGCAATCATTGTCAATGACAAAGTGACTATTGAAGTTATAATTGTATTAAATTAGTGTTAATAATTTGGATATTTTATTTTATTTTTGGCTGCTGGGTAACCTTAGCCCTTAACCAAGCATATGTGGGTTTTTTCCCCATTTTTGGGTACAGCTGTAAAATATTTGGATATAGGAAATGTTGTGTTATTCTTGCAGCCTTGATATTCAGGGTAGATGGTAAAATATAAATTTTTGTGAGATTTCAAAGGTTAAGATTATTTTGATAACATTATTTACAGATTTAAAAGATGTGGTTATCACAAGTCTGTTATGAGGGGAAAACTACTGCATAAAATAACTAAGTTGGAATAAATATTTTCCATCAAAAATTTTTTTCCTCTTGGCTTCTGTTTTTGTTAGTTCTTTTGGGTCATATGGACAACCATGCTATTGAATCTAGCTATTAAAAAGTATAAAATGCATCATACAGCTGACCAGAAGAAGAAAATCCTGAAACAATTCTTACACCTCCTGTCTATTGCTACTCCTCTTTTCTTTTTATCTTTCCTTCCTTTTAAGAAAAAAATAGTACTTTGGAAAAAATTTATTTAGTTTGAGCATTGATTGTACCCCTAGCCTGAGGTTAGAGCATAACTTCACAAACAATAATAACTAAGATGATCATCTAATTTTACTGAAATAAAACTGAAAATGTACAGCCAACAAAATCATTCTTGCGACTACGTTAGGTGCATTTGTGCTTGTACTTTACTCTCAATGACACAGTAATCTGCTAAAGTTCCTCTCTCGATTTTTCTCTTTGCAATCTGGAAGAACAGATTCACCAGTGATTGTGCTCATTTATAAAAGCATCCAAAACAAAATTGAACCCCAAGGCTGATAAGCTATAAAGATGCTGATCAGATCTGAGCAGAATGGACGATGCTTTGGGGCTTGCTCAGCTAAAGATGGCTCTAGAAGACTGATGGCTTTATATACACAATTACAAACACTAGAGTTCTATCGGATGAATGGAAATTTATAAAATATGGTCCTTGCCCTTTATGAAGTAAAGAATGGCATTTTGTAAAATACTTCCTAAGATTAATAATTTTTCGATGATAATTAAATACCCTCCATTCTTTGGCGGAAGACACAATCAAATAATCTTATAAAAAACTATTATATATATTGATTATTAATGGCTCAGACGAACAGGGATGAACCTTTGTCAAATTTGTATAATTGTTATCCATGACCCGTAGAAGTCATAATCAATAAGAAATTAGAAATATGATTGTTCTTTCCAGAGCTCCTTTCCAAAGAGAGGATGGATGCAGCTAAACAACTTGAAATTATTCTCTTTGTTTTCAATAACACAAGTAGCTAACAATGTACTTAAAATTAAGTGGTATATCAAAACCAAGATTTATCTTCAATTTGAGATTAATTCACATTTATCAGGGATGATGTAGTCTGTGGGACCAACCTTGGGTAGATTTGCCCTTGGTAATTATATCCCAGTTAAGACCCCATGACTTTTCAGACTCATATTTTATAAAGAAGGTCTTGAGTTTGTATTTTTGGAAATCCGTTTTGCCAAAATTAAAGTTTTTTCATTCACTACATAAGTAAATATGAATTTCAATTTGAAGTTTCATGGATTTGGCAGATTTTGTTTCATCATTTTATTGTTGAAACAATGACAAAAACATATTATCTTTACCTGGAGTAGCCACAATTATCTTTCCTTTTCTTAGCTTCTCTGTATTGAATCTTTATGCTCAGGTTATCCTAAATCTCCAGGGTTCTCATGGTTTGTCCCAGCTTCGCACTATAAATAAACCAACCTGCAGCTCTTATTTATACAGACATATACATGAATAATGAAATACTAATGGCTTCCTCTTGCAGTAAGAAGAAAAAGAAGCCAAAATATTCAGATCTTTGAAACACTGGATTTAACAAACTTTGATAGTCTCTGAGACTAATTTGAATTAAGGTGAAAGAAATTAGACACATTGTAGTCTCTGTCAAGAAAGTGGCATTTATTTTTAGAGATGTCAACTTGTTAATTGATATGAAAAGTTAATTTAAATTAAAATTTCAGAATAAGGACGCCTATGCCTGAATGACCCCTGATATCTTCAAGACCTCAGCCAGGATTATATAAGTGGATGTCTATACGCCCTATGTGTAAATATTTAAAGCCATACATCAAACTCACAAAGTCTTATAATAAAAATGTGTTCCAGCCTCCTACCTTGACAAGTACAACTTTATAACCACCTGCAAGACCAAGTTTGAATTTGAATTCTAGGCTTCCTAGGAGCTCTGTGCTGCTGTCAATTGGCATTTACATAACTAGACTACCATTTTCAGTCACATCCCCATTCATCCAACTTACTTTTAAGGAAAGTTTGTCTAAATGTGAACAATATAAAATTCATTTAAGTAAGAAGCTATGAGGTTAACTCAAAGGAGACAGTAGAAGAAATCCCAATAATTTTCAAAACGTGTCAAATGTACACTATCAATCCTAAATGCAGAAAAGCTGTTAAAGTTTTGAGCAAGGATAATGAAATGTAGCCTGTCACTATGCTGCTTGCATAAACACAGATATCCAGATTGGATTCAGAATTCTCTGATTTTTTTTTAAATAAAAAAAGGAATTGTTACAAACTTGAAACATGCTTGAAGAAGAAAGTTGTGTGGAATTTATGATTAATATATACCCTTAGTTTAGGAATTGAAAGACTATATTGACTTAAAAAATATTGCTTATTTTCCCTTAAAACCTATTATTAAATCATTCATATATATGAGTGTGTGCATACACATATATATTCAATTATATATTTTTAAAACTATGGAGTTTAAAGGAGGGACAAAAAGCAAAATATCAAACAGTGTTGAATTTCTTCTTGACCTGGTGTCTACTGCAGTTCTAACAATAGCACAGAATGCAGTGAACACACTGGTTACAGAAAATGTAGATGAAAATATAAACTTGTGGGCCCAAATAGATAATAATAGATCTAACAGAATAATACTATCAAACAGATAATAATAAAGTCCTGTTAAGACTTCACCCTTAAATTCGAGTGTAAAAGGCAGATCACATATATTATAATGAACAGACTTAGGTCACTGTCAAAGGCATTTCTGAAACTGAAGTTTCCTCACATCTGGTGACTTTCCTTCCCTCCTCCCACTTTAATTTTTTAAAATCAAGCCTAAGGAAAGCTACGGTGAAGTTCTCTAGCAGCACAGGATCATGTGGTCTCTTGCAACACTGTATGTGGAGGGCTGTCTCGTCTATTTTTAAAAGTCTCCAGGGCTTCTACAACTTCTTTGTGAATCTCTGACTTCGTACCTGGCAATCTTTTCCTCTCAGCGTCCCCAGGCTGGGCTTCCTCCTTTGCTTAAGAATTTATTATAGATCAAATTATTTTAGGGTTCTGAATATATTGTTATATTTAAACCATACTTTCCCCCAAAGGGGCTCAATTAAAAGAGAACAGAATGTCTGTGGGGTTGAGTGCCGTCTACAAAAGAAGGTGTTCAGTTAATATCAACCAGTGAGTTTAAGAGAATAAACAGAAATCAAAATCCTTTCCTAAAAACTCTTTCAAAGTTTTGGAAGCAGCTGGATTCTGAAGTGTGTCTTCTTTCTCCCTCTGACTCTTTCTAGAGTTACAAGTCATATTCTTGTGAAGGCAGATGATCCTAGCCAGCCCTCTAACTAGTCCTCAGGTGAGAATTTTGACCCAAGAATCTATTTCTTCATCGGAGAGGGTGATGATGCTTACCTACCTCCATTTTTAAATTGGGGATTAATTAGTATTTGTAGAGTATTTTCAAAGATGTTAAACTTTATTTAGACACTCTGAAGACTGGGTGATCTTTTTATTTCTCAAGGTGTTTTATTGATATTTTCCATTAGAAAATTACACGTAACTGTGGGAGATACTGGTGCTCTGTCCTTGCCATGTAATTGTGTGTTGGCAGAGAGAGAAGGAAATCAATTTTGAAAATTTCTGTATTTCTGTAATGTTTTCCATTACTTTTATATTGATATTTTCTCTGAGGGGGAAAAAGCCATAACGTAATTTGAAATACTTTCGCATTTGCATTGCTATTGAATGCTGTCCACAGACTTTGTGATTATCTAATTTACATGGTCAAAAGTAGTAAGGTGTATACTTAACATTAACTATTTTATTATTCATTTGACTTACTTTTGGGAAAAGGGATATATGAATTCTTTTTTGTGTTTAACGGTTATTTAAATTCAGTTAAAAAGTCTTAGGCCCAGAAGGATTTAAATTCCAATTTTTTGTTGTTGTTGTTAAAACTTTTAGAATATACTTGAGAGTGGATTTGAAATTGATTATACTTTTCAAAGTTTCTCTGTCTTTCTTCCTGCTAAAGATAAGAAAGTTACCTTTATTACAAACAAGCTAATTTTGTCTACCTACATATTGAAAATAAAGTAACAGTTACTTTCAAAATTTAAGGTCAACTTGATGCTTGTCATTTGTTCAGAGAAGGGATCTAGAGGACTGTTTTTCTTGACTAAATCATTGAATGTATTTATGGAATTTAATGGAGAATGAGACACTTTGCTGTTGTGCAGTTTATCTTCTACCTTTTGACACTCGGTCTCCATGTCTTTGCTAGGAATAGAATAAGTGCAGCATACCATGCAATTTTAAAGCTGTCAAATAAAAAAAAATCTAATATCAATGCATTTATGTTTGCTGCTCCTCCATTGCAGCTACACTATAAGATTATTTTAAATAATTCTTCTGATTTTTAATATTATCCAGTAGTTGTTATGTTCTCCCTTTCTTGTGCAGGGGCAACTCAACCTAAGGGTGCTGGCATGAGTTAAAGGAAGAGTTGCAGGGTTTCCCGTTTTCCATCTGCATTTCTGTCTTACCCTAATCTGACCCAGGAAGGTGGAGAACGGAAGAGATTGTTAGTGCCTTGATTCTACCTTTTGCCTTCTAGACATCTTAGAGTCAAAGAGGAAGAGTCAGACTCTGCCGCAGTCCAATATTAAAAGGAAAAAGTAGCATGGGATTTGGTTCATCGTGTACCAAGATATATACAGTTAAACTCAAAGTTCATATCACAGCATATAATGGAAACAGTTTCTCAATTTTATTTTCTCTGTAAACTTTATTCATTTTGAACCTAGGACATAATTTCGGTCTCATTTTCTTAATCTTTAAGAAAGGATAATGATGATCTCAGAATTTTATTTTCAATGCTTTGTAATTGTTAATGAAATGTGTCACATTAATTGAAAAGCATCTCTTATTCATACAATCATACAATCATATTTTGTTTTTCAGTATTTTCTCAATAATAATAATAATAATAGTAGCTTATTAACAGATTTTAATGGGGAAGCAGTAAGAAAGGGACTAGGAGAGTAAGGTATTTTGTACTTTATAATTTACTAAATAATTTACACATGTATTAAGTGTACATATGTATGTATAAGAGAGAGAGAGAAACAGAGAGTTCATGCTTCTTAAACTGCTTCAAACTAAACTCAGAATTCTTAGCAGATTACTAAATGAACATTAAGAAAAGAGTGTGTCTTATTTTTTCCCACTGGAAGGCAATTAAATTTTTTCTGAATTTTAGTGCTTTTGAAATAAAACATTTTAGTGCTTTTCATGGTTATAAATTTACAATACCTTATTTTCTTATTCTGATATTGTAAGTACATTAAAAATATTTTATATGTTGTAATGATACCATCCCCAAAGAAAGAATAATGCACACAGATAACAAAACAAAATGAAACAAAAATACCTCCAGTTTGCTTAACCAAAATAAGTTTTTTAAAACCTTGCTTGCTTATATTAGTTATTTCTTAAGTGTAAAATAAATATTAATGTAGGGTTTGGTTTGTTTGAAATATAGACTCAGTAGAAGATATTTGACCCTGTTTTGGGAAAAATATCATGAAGACACTTAAGTCAAGGATCTAATGCCTATTTCTCTTTGAGGTGAGCAAAAGCTACTCTGTTATTGCTGATACCACTTGAAAGTTTATTGTGGGAAATGGTGTGAACGATTTCTTTATTTCCTAACAGAAAACTGATTTCAAATGTTGGGCTTAGAAAACCAGCTCCACAGTTTTTTAAATGTTCTAGCTTTAATTCATAATTACAAGCTTATTCCAATCTCTGCATAATGAAACCACATTTTAGACCAACAGCTGTTATCCACTTTTTGCTGGTAGCCTTGGGGTATGAATATTTTAATATTCATTTTCTATTGCAGATAAACTAAATACTTCCTACTGGAAGTCTATCAAATTAATCTCAAAAAAAAAAAATCTTAGTTGCTGTTCTTTCTTCCATGCAACTCATGTTTTTAAAAAACTGCTCACTTTATGCCCCATTTGCCTTAAACCTGAAAGTGATTTTTATAAAGCACACAAAGGAGAATATGGGAAAATTCACGAACTCTAAAAGGATCGTGGAAAAGATCAGAGCAATAGTGCTTTAGTGACATGCCCTCCCATCCCCTTCCATCATGTGCAAAGTCAGCTTGAACCTCAATATTTCGCCTTTGGCAATGTTTTAATAGCTAGTTTTGTGTTGGAAGGCTGTGATTTTAACTTATTAAATGGCATTAGGTCCTCATATGCAAATGGCATGGCCTAAAGGTATATATACTGACCCCAATCTTCCAGGCATAATCTCTGCAAACATCATTATGTTGCACCACAAAGCATGTGGCAACTGTTGTGTTTGGATGGCAGTGAATGAACAGGAAATAAAAGTTCTGCAGCTCAGTAAAATCTAAAAGTGTTGACTGTGAAGCAGGGGATAAAAGGGTGGCAGGTGACTCTGTAGCTAAGGTTGGTGAATGTCAATATTGGGAATAGTCAAGATGGCGCCTTCATATTCCCACAACTCTGGAGGAAGATGCTTTCCTCTGTTCTGCATTTTAGCAGAATGACACTTCTTACATAAGAGAATAAACAATATTTGTGGATAGAATACAACCTATGCCATTAGCGGATCAATGATCAAATATCTCATCATTGTTAAACCATGACTCTTTGAACATATTGGATGCCTGGGCACAGGAATGTCTAAATAATGATGGGGGGGTGGGAAAGTCACATAAAATGCTCTGCTTTGTGTTTTTCTCATTACAAGGACCACAGTTCTGTGAAAGCATTTTTGGCCTTAGTGAGGACATGTGAGATGATGTCTATATTAGTCAGCCAAAGGGGGCTGATGCAAAATACCAGAAGTCTGTTGGCTTTTATAAAGGATATTTATCTGGGGTAGAAGCTTACAGTTACCAGGCAATAACGCACAAGTCACTTCCCTCACCAAAGTTGTTTGCCATGTGTTGGAGCAAGATGGCTGCTGACGTCAGCCAGAGCTCAGCCTTTCTGGGTTCCTCTCTTCCTGAGGTTCATTTCTCTCTGGGCTCAGCTCCTCTGTTTTCTCCACAAGGTCAGCTGTAGACTATCAGGTGAACAGCGGTCTCTTTCCCCAGGGCATGTCATGGCAGCATGTCTAAGGAGCTGTCTCTATTCCACTGTGTTCTTCTCCTGTGTGCTCACTTCCTGGGCTCCAGTTCAAAAACTTCAGCATCAAAACTCTATCTAATTCCTCTGCTCTGCTGTGCAGTTTTATCTGTGAGTCCCTGCCCACCAAGGAGGCAGGGACCCAACCTCCTACTAATGTGGCCCAATCAAAGCCCTAATCATAATTTAATCACACCCAGGTACAGAAACAGTTTACAAACATAATCCAATATCTGTTTCTGGAATTCATAAACCATATCAAACTGCTACAATGTCCTACATCAGTTTTCTTTCTAAATTTATGGTCTTGGTGCGATGATAACAGAAAAAATACTCATGCCCTGGATCTTCAAGGAACAGATGCTTTTCCCACTTTTTAAGTGCAGACACTTCACGTGCCTTGACGGTGAGAGGACATAGAAACTCTAATCCTTTCCAATCTCTGCAACAGTTAAGATGTCCATGGCCATCTCTCCTTTGTGTACTCTTCTACCTGCCTTGTACCCTTCCCTTTTTTTCCTACCCCTTTTGACTGTGACTTACAATGTCCCTGATTGGTACTGGGGAAAATTCTGTTTATCCTAAGCCCATTTCTCATTTTCATTTTTTCTTTGTCCTCTTGTCTTTAAAGTCAAGACTAGCCTCTCCTTCTACCTTCTTCCATGAGGGCCCAGCCTTTTCAATAGCCCTTCCGTAATTCTGCTAACTTTTCCCCATTTTTCTTTCAAAGTCCCCCAAGCATCTCATTACTGCCTTTCCAAATCATCACTGCTGCCATATAAGGTTCCCCATATTTCATTTTTAGTTTCTAATGATTTTTCTCCTAACATTGACTGAGCAATTACTCTCTGCTGGGTGCTGTGCTAAGCACTTTGTCTGCCATACTTCATTTCTTCCTTAAAATATTTTGAGAGGTGCCTACTATTATTATTTCCAAATTATACGGAGGAGAAGGAAGCCGAGAGTGGTTACATAACTTGTGCAAAGGCAAACAGCTCTTCCATAGTTACAGCTGGGATTGGAATCTTGTTGCAGACCTCAAGCTCTTAGTCACCATTAGCGTAATTGATTCAAGTTTATTAGCGTATTTTATTCCTGTTCTTCTTCCTCATTCACCATCATTCTCAGTGATGTTGACATTCCTACTGACCATTCATCAAGAAAGCATTGTGAACTCATAATTTCAACATTTCCAGATCCCACCTTCACTGTACCACTGCCCATAATATGATAGAACATTATACAATGCCTTTCCACCTCTGAAATCTCAGTGTTCATATCTTCTAGAAGCACAGATGCTTTGCCTGCCATTTTTCCCTCCTCTTCACATCCATCAAACCTACTTTCTATTAGAAAAGTCTCTCACCCTCCTGCCCTGACTCACATCCTATTCCATTTTGCCCAACCTTCTGATTTCCTTTGACTATATCATCTTTCTCCATCAGAAACCTGTGTTTACCTCTAGTTTTGTGGTTCTTGCCATCAGTAGACTCCCAAAGTCTCTGGATTTCAGACAAGCCTTTGCTATCAACTCTCAGCCTAAAATAATCCTTACATTTACTATATTCACCACTCTTCTTGGGTCATAGATTACCACTAGGAAAAAAAAAACAAAATGAAACAAGATTCCCAGATGTGGTAGATTGAGTTATGGACCCCAGAAAAACCACGTTCTTACTCTAAACCTACATTCCTGCGAGTATGAAACCACTTGTAAACAGGACCTTTTGAAGATGTTATTTTTAGTTAAGTTGTGGCCAAATGAATCAAGGTGTGTTTTAATCCATATGACAGTAGATCTTATAACAAGAAGTCAGAGAAACATGAGAAGAGCAAGAAGATGGAAGTCTGCAGTAATCTGGAAGAGAAGAAGAAAGGAGGGGACATCATCATGTGATGGGGGCAGAGATGCAAGCCAAGGAACCCCAAAGATTGCTGGCAGCCAGCACCAGAATACCACAGATGCCAGGAGAAAGCAGGACTGGTCAAATCTTGATTTTGGATTTCTACTAGACTCAAAACTGTGAGCTAATAAATTTGAAGATTTGTCGTAGCAGCCTAGCAAACTAAAACACCCATTATTTTCTAGCTTTAAATTCTAGTTCTAAGAAGATGTAGACTTGACCCACCGACATTGCTTCCAGCTGTATTTCGGCACTTGCTGCTTCTTGGAAGCTCTTCCACTTGTCCCTTCTGACTCCTTTTTGATTTCACCCCAGGTCTGGTTCCAAGCCTGCTTTCACTTCGTTTCACTCCACAGTACTACACTAGTCTTAGCAGAGAGTTCCCCTTTAATCTCCTCCTAATTGTGTCTTCTTGTTAAGCTCTCATATTGTGTCTTGTTCCCTATAACGATCTCTCCTCATATGTCCTAGAATCTATCCATTTATTTTTTGAGACGTCTCACTCTCAAGGTCCTTCTTTTACTTTACCATGATTAAAGTATTTCTTATTTATCATGATTCCTTACTTCTGCCTTTCAAACAAATTCAGAGCTTGTCTCCCTTAAAAATTTCTTCCCTTGAAAGTCTACCTCTTTGCCATCATTTTATTTCTTTTTGGTTTACGTACCTTTTGTCTTAATGTCTTAAATAAATTCTCATAACCCCCTATATTCATCCTCATAATCTATCCTCATTTAATCCCTCGAAATTTGGTTTATGCACCCAATATTTTGCTGAAATTATAGTCATTAATTATGTTATTATTACCAGGTCTTCAGTTCTCATTTTTCCTGATTTTTCTGTAGAAACTGATACTAGTAAACTGCAACACTTCACTATAACTCTTTCTTCTTTTGCCTTCTCTTGCCTTCTCTTGCCTTCTTAATGACTTTATCATTAAGATTTACTCCCCCCAAATTTGGTCATCCTTTTTTATTTTCCTTTAGTGTTTCTTAAAGGTTAATCCTGAGAATTCCAAGTTAATATTTCTATAATAACTCTCTATATTTCAGTTCTAAACTCAAAGATACTGACTTTAAAATAATTATTTTATTCTCTGAATCTTTTGTCTCATGTAGAACATTTCCACTTGGTTTTCGTATGATCATCTCTTCAAGATTTAGAACCATAATCACTCAGTAATGGAATTAATAATCTAAATTTACAAAGAACTTTATAGCTTATTCATTTATTAATTAGGCCAGTTGCTCTTCATAAAACTATACACAGTATTTTTATTATCTTAATCATGGACCGATAAACTGAGGAATAAAGAAATCTAGGGTCTAGCTTATGGTTATCACTAACAAGTGCCCAAATATTAGTATTAATAGAATCCAGGTCCCTTGGCTCAGAACTTGATGCTTTCCAACCACACTATTCTTCTTAAACACTGTTTTGAGTTTTTCTTCTGCTCAATAGCCTACTGTATCGTTTACTGTCTGTCACTAACAGTGTGATCTACCTAGTACATTTGGTGCATTTAAATACATTTTCCCATAATCTGGCTCCATCCTACACAGGTAATTTTTTCCCTTTATTCTCCAACATAACTCCTCCAAATTTAGTCAGACCAATCTAGTTTCTCAAGCATGTTTAAACTGTTTTTCTCCTTGATAATAACCTTTTGAGATATGGTTCAAATGCCACCTCATTCAGGGAGATTTTTTTAACTAAGCAATTAATTTAGACTACTTTGGTTTTAATATTTATATAGAAGTTCTAAGCAATGGATGTCCACATTCTTGTATTGATTCCTAATAATTTTATGTATTACAAATTTACCTCTTCCATTTAGATTATAAACATGGCAGCAGGAGCATCCAGCACTTGTCTGTACCCAAACATAGAACACCTGTCAGGAAATAATTACTTCCTGAAAATAGCATTTCTTGACTTTTCTTCCCTTTCTCCCTTCTCTTCTTCCTTCCTTCTTTCCTCTCTTTTGTCTTTCCTCCTTTCCTATCTCCTTCCATTCTTGCTCCTCCTTTCACTCTTTCTTTCTCTTTCCTTTCTCCCTCCCTCCCTCCATTCTTCCTTCCTTCTTTCTTTTCTCTTTCTTTTTTCTTTTCTTCTCCCTCCCTCCCTCCTTCCCTTCTCCTATCCTTTTCTTCCTTCTTTCCTCTGTTCATATTGCTGGATTAGGGTGGCTGATAAATGCTCCATCTTTTATTATAGTTATCATACAGCAAAGTGCCTAACAAATCATCAAGCTTCGTTGGCTGACTTCAAGCTTTCTGTGATGTTACATTTTGTTCCTATTGTTCCATTATTCAAATCCATTGCCCCAAATTTTACTGATCTTCATAATGAATGAATATAAACATCAGAAAGGAAATATACATAACATACATAATAAATTTCTCCCAGTATTGTTATCGATGAATAGTCATATCTCCACCCCCCTTACTGCTGCAGTCAAATATTTGAAATTCAAGAGTATTGACAGAAGAGAAGGAAGATCATGCTACCATAAAAAGTCTAGGCAAGCCTGTGTGTTCTCTTTAAAGCTATAGTTAGTAAATTTCAGAAAAGGGTTTGAGTTTCAGAAAAATACATGGGGACATGGTAAGTTGGGGCACTTGTCGTCATTGATTCATAAAGAGACCACAGTGGATGGAAAATTGGGCTCGACCATGGCAATGATGTTTTGCATTCCAACTCTGCCTCTGATGACTTAAAAGACTTCTGGATCCTAGCTACCTTTCTCTTTCACTCAATTTAGTAAACATTTATTGAACATTAACTATTAGTAAGGTAATGTGCAAGGCGAGGTGGGGCAAGGTGGGCCACCAAAGTACATAAAATGTCTCTAAAGGCAGAGAAAAAAGTGTTTTGAAAGAGAAGTTATGCAAGCGGTAGGCATCCTAAGACAGAGAAAAGAAAGTAAATAAATTAAAATTAGCACATGTGCTGATTTAAATAGTTGTTATTTTGACTAACCAAGGTCAAATCTTCTATTGGGAGATGATCGGCTCCCTTCAATGCTGGTGACTTTATTTTCATCTGTTCTAGTTTTTCCTATTTCTATATCATCATGAAGGCTCCCATTTTCCTCTCTTCTAGGAGCAAGGGCTGATTCATCTCCAGTTTTCAGTTAAGTGTTTTTTATTTAGGCCTTATAATCTCTAAGTGCAGAGGTAGCATCTTTGTTTTCTGTCCTTTACTGTTTGATGGATTTGCAATTAACTTCACCAACCCTTTTCTTGAATTCTATGACTTCAGGGGTATCATGAAATTCTTATAATGGCATGGAAAATTTCCAAACATAAATATACACGTTTTCATGGAAACAGTATCCAGTACTTTTCATCCCCTTTGCCAAAGGATTTGTGAAAATGCTCCCCTCTCTCATGTTCTTTATGTAGGAGAGTGGGGATAATCTTCACGCAGTGGGAGCCTTTGGGATTTGAGTCCATGAGTCACTACTAACTGTGAACCCTAAAGAACCTCATTTACTCTGGCATTTGTCCACCCTCTTGGTTTTCCCTCCTTTTGTCATTTCTGTGGCATGCTCTAACTCAAGATCAAAGTACATTTTGTTCAACCCTAAAATGGCCTCCTTTAGATTTTACACAAAGTTTTAAAACCATGGCGTGCAAGTCTCCAGTAGATCAGGTGTTTACTGGTGGAGCAGAGCAGAGATCTTCAACGAATCTAAGCTCATTTCTACCAAGCTTCTATTCCCTTCCAGAAAGAACTCTAATTTCTTAAACAATTAGACTTCTGTGAAGTGTCACTTATAGCTGATTTCTGATTGAAATTTTCTCAATTTAGTGAATCAGTGCTGTGGATCTTTGACTTCCCATCTGGCTCATGTAGTCTTACAGGGTGTTTTCCTCAATTTCCTTCTACTTTTCCAAAGATTATCCCAGTTCCTGTTGGGTTGATGCATGCTACTACATACTACAGATTTCGCAGATGAGTAGTCATGGGATAAGCAATTTAAATTTTGATCACAATACATAGATAAGTGGGAATTTATTGCATAATGCAGAGTAAATTGGTTTAAAAATCCTGTTACCACCCTACTCAAAGTTTCAAGTCAAGTATTTTCTTGATATAGTGAAACAAGAATAACTAAAGCCCCCCAAACCAAAACAAAGCAAAACAAAAATGTAAAACCGAACAAACATGAAAACCAAATAAATATAATAGGTGAGGTGGCAGCTGCAGACATCCATGACTTTCCATTAAAAATTTTATTTCCAAAAGACCACTTCATTTTTCTCATTGATTTGCAATATGGTAAGCAAATGTTATGTATTTCCATTTAAGAAAATGCATGTTATTATATTAATTACTTCTTATTCTACATTTGGGTTATTTTAAAAATTCATTTGAAAAAGTTTGGAAACCACATCTTTAGATCTTTGTTTCTATTTGTATATGATTTTCATATGATTTTAATTTTTTTAATATATGAAAATGGTTGATGACAATTTATTTGAAACAATGACAGCATTCAGGTAAATGATAAATTAACTCTAGAAGATGAACTAGATTTGTTTTGGTTTTACCAGAAGTCTCTAGAATTTATTTTGTTGGATCTTAGTGACCTTGGATAGCCCTTCTATCCAATCCTTTACCTGTTCCTCTTCTCATTCCTGCTTGAACATAGACCCATTCTTTTCCTTCTCATCCAACAAGCACCATCACCTCCATGTTTAATGAGTAATACTCATGGGGGTAGGAAGAGGATATGAAGATTTGGTGCCAGGTTGTAAATTGGGTGCACGATAAGGAAGTAGAATAGTACTGAGGTGAGGGCAGGAGGTAAGAGCAATAGCTGTTTAGAAATTTCTGAGCAAGGAGAAAATAAAAAGAAATAAGAGGGATAAAATTGATTGGAAGGACAGAGGCCTGAAATAAATGCCAACAATGTTGTCTTTAATGGGGGGCAAGAATGTACCACTGCAGCCCACAAATTCTTGATACACCTTCAGGTCAGAGGTAATGTATATATCACCTTGTGTCTGGACTCTGTGACTGCTTGGCCAGAAGCAGAAGTGATACCTTCCCCGTTTTGGGGACTTAGACCTTAGAAAATGGGCAGCTTCTATTCCTCCCTTTTGGGACCTCCACTTGAAATCCAGCCACCATGTTGTGAGGAAGCCCAAGAAGCCAATGGAGAAGCCGCATGTGGGTGCTTTAGTCAACAGCCCCAGCTGAGATTCCAACTGACAACCAGCATCAACTACCTAACATACATGAATGAACCTTCAGATGATTCCGGTCTCTAGCCAGCAAGTCACCTGTAGTCTTCAGTTTTTCCAGTGCAGTTCCTGTATATTATGGAGCAGAGGCAAGCCATCCCTGCTATGACCTTTCTGAATTTCCGACATGCAGAATTCACGAGCATAGTAAAATGGTGGTTCTTTAACACCACTGTATTAGTCAGGCAAAGGGGTGCTAGAAATCTGTTGCTTTTTTATAAAGGGTATTTATTTGGGGTAGAAGTTTACAATCACAAGGCCATAAACAGTCCTACTCAAGGCACCATAAGAGATACTTCCTCATGCAAAGCCTGTTGCCATGTGTTGAAGCAAGATGGTGGGCATGGTCTGTGAGGGTTCAGCCTTCCTCTTTCCTCTTAAGGCTCTGTGTCCCAGCTGCTGATCTCACCTGTAGGCTGGCACAAAGATCATCTCTCAGGGCTTCTCAGCTGCTCTGTTCTCTTCACAAGGTCAGCTGTAAGCTGTCAGGTGAATGTCTCACCTCTCTTCACCGCTGTAGCATCAAAACCAAGTTCTCTCCTCTTTCATGTCTTCTTCTGTGTATCTACTTCTGGGTTCTTAATTAACGTCCATTTATATAGCCTACCAAGTGGGGGCAGGGACTTAACCCTGCATGCCTTAATGATGTAGTTGAACCAAAGCCCTAATCTTAACATAGTTTAATCAAAGTGTATCCCACCCAGAGGAATAGACCAGTTTATAAACATAATCTCTCTTTTTGCAATTCATAAATAATATCAAACTGCTACAACTACCAAGTATGGAATATTTTTTTTCTGTAGAAGTATAACTGGAACATGAATATACTTTTGTTCTTAGTGTCCTTTCTTTGGTATAAATTATATAAGAATTCCATGAGTACAGCTGTAAATCAAAATGTAATTGAGTCCCCAAATGTAACTTCTAAATGTTTGGCTCTGAACAGATGAAATTACCCTTTGAATAAGAAACACTTTCCTAAAAAATTATGACTTGTTTTTTTCCTTTCAGGAAAAAGAACCCAATATGTAAATAGATCTTCAAGCATGAGGACATTTCTTTTGATAGTTACCTTGTCACTTCCTTTGTTTGTACTTACGCTTGGTTCCTCTAAACATTTCTGATAAGGTGAATTTTAAAAATCAGCAGATTGCAGCTTGTGGCTAAACTAGTAGATAGTTCAGGTGACTGGCTTTGAACTCCTTTATTATTGCGAAGTTGAAAGAAATTGGTTTACTTTTACCATAGGTTCTTCTGCCAAATTTGACTTGTACGTTTCTAAATCACTTACATATTTTAAAGGATTAAAACTAAAGATGAGATTAAAAACTTTCCCCTTGGCTTCAAAGGGAGAACCAAAATCTCCAAGAGCCTAACTGACAACCCCTTTTGCTGTTTGGCAAGGGGGAGGAGAAAAAAGATGCCTTGAAGTTTTTCTTTAGTTCTTAACCTCTTACCTGCCAGTGAGTGTTGTTCTGGAGTAAACATTGGAATGCTGAGGTAAGTTTTGATGTTTGCCTTTGCTTTACACTAATCTGAAATGACATTTAAGAAATCAGTACCAAATACCTGTCTATTCTGAACTTGGCTCTGACTCCAGTCCTTAGGAGGATGGCTCAGTTGACATGTTGTGGCAGAATTATTTTTGTTGCCCTAACATTGACTTTCCCCTAATAAATTTTTCTCTCTGGAGATTTCAACACTTCAAAAGGTGATACAGCATACCTTTTGCAAACTTGAGCATGGTAAGGTTTCGTGTAGGAAATGGAGCCAATGATTAGTTCTGAACCCCAGCACGTAATTATGGAGGCATCTCGAGGTAACTCTCAACATGTTTGCTAGTGGTAGAACATGTTGGGGGGAGAACATGTTGGAGGGAGAGATGTCAGGTTGGGGTTGAGGTTCAAAGTTAGGAGCTAGTTTCCAGCTCTGCAGGTGCTATAATTATACAATTCTGTGCACTGGAACCATTTATCTTCTGCCAACTGTGGTAATTAATTTTGTCTTCAGTTAGTGGAGGGGGAGATTGATCTTCTCCTTATGAAAACGTTTCTCACGCAAATGCTTTCCAGTGTTGAAATGTTGAATGGCTTTTCCCCTGTTTTACAGAAACATACTGGAATCTAAGCTCACTGTTTTCTGAACTAATGCAAGTCAGAAACAAGTTTACCGATGACTTTCATTTTTCTCCTTAGGATCAATGTTTTTCAAAGTGTATGCTGATTAGTGCTCTTAAATGATCTCTAAGCCTATCTGCATGCAGGCAAGTACCTGTTGCACAAATGTAGCTGCACAGACAAGGGATACAATTTTGCACAGGCTTACATTTAAAAATCCCTTATAAACTTATTGTCCATATGTCTAACAAAGGTCTTTAACCTAAAATACATCCCAGTGGCCTTGTAGAATTAAGGTAGTATTTAAAAGAGGACAAGGCACTGGGTGGTTCTGTCAATTTCTAAAAAACTTGGACCATACTTTCAAACATTCTTCCTCCCAAAGTTATCTGCTATTGGTTTAATTGGAGGGTATTTTGATGTAATTTCCTCCAAAGTGTGGAGACATTATTATTATTTTATTTTATTTTTTCTTCCCCTCCCCGTCCCCCTCCCCTGCCTGCTGTTTTTGCTGTCTGTGTTCATTTGCTGTGTGATCTTCTGTATCTAGTTCTCTTTTTATCTTCTCTTCTCTTCTTTCTCCTCTAGGATTCACTGGGATTTGATCCTGGGGACCTCTGATATGGAGAAAGTTTCCCTGTCAATTGTGCCACCTCAGTTCCTCGTCTCTGCTGCACTTCACCTTGACTCTTCCCTTTGTGTTTCTTTTGTTGCATCATCATGTTGCCGTGTGACTCACTTGCATGGGCGCTGGCTCACCAAGCGGGCACTCGCACAGTCACTGGCACTTGCGTGGGCACTCAGCTTGCCATGCAGGCACTTGGCTCACCACGCAGCTCTTGGCTCACCATATGAGTGCTTGGCTTGTCACATGGGCACTCGTGAGGGCGCTCAGCTCACCATGTGGGCACTTGGCTGGCTGTGTGGGCGCCCACATGGGCACTTGGCTCTCCACATGGGCACTCAGCTCACCACGTGGGCACTCGTCTTGCTACGTGGGCACTGGCTCGCCATGCTGACACGCTCTCTCTTCTTCTTTTTCTCCAGGAGTCCCCAGGTATCAAACCTGGGTCCTCCCATATGGTAGGCAGAAGCCTTATCACTTGAGTCACATCTGGTTCTGTATTATTATTTTAAAAAGGACAGCTTCAAAGAACATGCTAAAAGGTCTATGAACTGAATTATAATCTATATTTTTTGGGTTTTACAGAAAATCACTGTGAATTAAAGACAGTATATAGTTTTCATTTTATTTATTTCTCAATTCTTCAAAGGTTTTGAACTACACCAATAAAAGAGCACAATGGGTTAAGCGAAATTGAAATTCACCACTGAATTTGTTGTGAGAAATTAGGTGAATCAAACACTATAGGTAGGCAAAATATGATGAAGGTTGAGAACACAAGGGAAATTTGGGGATGGCCAGGGTTAAGAGATACATGAAGAGAAGGTAAAATTGAGCAAATGTTTATATTTAAATTTTTTCCTTAAAATTTCAGTTAATTTCCATAGGTTATTCTATCCAGTTGAGTACTGGAAGTTTAGATATGGCAGGTGCTTTAAAGATGGCTAGTCCAGCAACTGCACTTCTGAAGCTTGAATGTGCACACCAGTCTCCTAGAGACCTCCTTAAAATTCTGAATCAGTAGTTCTGGGTGGAGCCTGAGATTCTGCATTTCTCAAATACTTCTAGGTGATGCTGAGGCCCCAGGTCCTTGGATCACACTTTGCGTACCCAGGATCTGGTCTGCTCTCCACCCTTCCCTCTTTTTACAGATGAGCTTAATGAGGGCTAGAGACTGACTTTCCCAAGACTACATGGCTGCTTAGGTGAGTGGACCCAAGTCTTTAGATGTCCTAGTCCACAATGATTTGCATGGAAATGGAGGTTTCCAATCCTGTTTCGGTGAAGAAAATCATGAAAATCAGGATGCTCTGCAGAAAACCATTAAGCGCTCACATATCCAATTAATATTGATCACTCAAGTCTGTGCTACATCAGATGGCACCTTCCAATAGATCCTAGCTGTCAGCATTCCTTACTTAATTTCAGCAGCGAACATCTCGGTAAACTCAGGAATAGATTGAGATTTTGTGGATCTTACGTAATTTGGGGAGTCCTCTTTAAGAAAACACATTCAAAATTACAAATATAAATCGATATGAAAGGTAATGTTTATTTAGAATGGATCAAGGAAGTCCAATAAATAACTTTGATGAGCTTTGGTGATTCAGATTCCTGTCTTTTGAGGTCATGGTAGGCAATTTAACATAAATGCTTAGAAAAATGTTTTTTAATTGCAACCTGGCTTCCCCTTCCCATCTAGCACTCACTCCCAGGACTTATAAGATCCCATGCCACTCTTCAGAGAGTGGTCCTGAAGTTACTTAAGATCACATACTTTTTCACTCTCGCCCGATGCTATGGGTGTCCCAGGTGGCAATGCTAAGGGGTCCCTCAAGTCCTTCCATTCCCATGTCGTGGAAGGGATATTAAATGTGCTGATGCTCCACAAAGTTAGACCTCCTGGGATTCTTATCCACACATATTTTCCTGTTATCTTTAAAGGGTATTATGGTACTGCTTACTCATTTTCATTATCTCCTTGAAAGGCAGGCTGGGTAGGCAGTAGAAAACTTGGGGGACTTAAGACTGACTCTGAGCCCAATGTGCCAGCTTTAGAATTTTCATCTGAGCTCTACTGCTTCCACTGCATTCTTTTTTAAAAGCTTTTTAGTGTCTTACTATATACAACTCAAAATTTTCCTTTTAAGCCACTTTCGAGTGTACAATTCAGTGGTATTAATTACATTCACAATATTCTGCATTCATTTATTATCAACTAGACCACCTCAATAATGATGAACCAGCTTTTGGATTTTAACTATTGTTCAAATCTTTGGGTCAGTTCTATATTTATAAAAAGGAATCCGAACCTGTATAGCTGAATCACAAAACATAACCAAATTGTAGATGAAAACGGATAAGCATGCATTTCAGTGTTTCTGAATGTTCTTAGAAATTGCTACCCTGAATATAAAACTAGTTTAAGTTTGCTGTTTTTATACACAAAACCCTGTTTCAAAAAATATTTTTATATTTTATTCTAATATGCTAGATAATTCCCCTTGTGCTACAGTTTAACATAATTTAAGCACAACAAATATGATTAAGTTAAAATTAGCAGAAAGCAGGATGATATTAAAATCCCTCTGAGAGACAAAGTTAAGAATATTACACATTTCTTTGTTGTTGATTTGATTTGATTAATCAGCATAAGGCACTTCAAGTTCTTAATCTTGTCTATTTTTGTTCATTTAACTGGGATATGTAGTTTTGTTATATTCTATGTTCATGCCGACCGTGGAGGATGATATTTTGCACGGATTTAAAATCAGTTCACAGATTGGGACAATTTATTTAAAATACACAAGCATCTGCCTTAACTTCTACTATGGACATCAGCTTTGATTTTCTTTGCAGGCAACTTGGATTAAAAAAACTGTTGAAAGAATTCAGTCGCGGAGTTTGCTTTATTAGCGATTTTCTCTGGGAAAAGACGTGGGGGCCTTCTGCTAAATTGGGGAGCTGGGTAACTGAGCATCTCTGGGAGGAACAAAGGAAAAGAACAGAGGGGCTAATTGTTTAATTAGTAAATGTCTGCTTGGTTAATGACATATTAATGAGTTTTTAAGACCGTCATATCATTTACCATAAAAGACCCATGTGCCTATCCCTGGATGTACTGTATAATTAAGTAATGTGGCCCAGAGGAGTTAATCATTTAAAACCCTGTCATCTTTCTCAACTTTGCAGATAGAAGAGCAAGCACAGAAAGCACCTGCCAGGTACAGTCAGGGCGGCACATAATTCTAAGCTAGATTGTCTCTCTACCATGGTTGCGCAGTCAGATGTCTGCCCAGGAGCAGATATTTTTTCTTCTGACAAGAGAAAGAGCTGTTAAGATACCGTCGTCTTCTCCTTGGCATTCATTTATTGACAATGATGGCATGAGTTTGCAGCATGGGGGCCATCCGATCTGTTTTTGAGTACTTAGGAGAGTATCAAAGTACTCAGGCTACTCTCGGAGGACTGTGCAGTTCTAGAATCTTATTGTCCAATATGGTGGACACTTGCTACATGTAGCTATTTCAATCAAAATTAATTGAAATTAAATACAATTTAAAGTTCATTTCTACAATGACATTAACCACATGTCATGGGCTCCAGGGCCACCCATGGCTGGTGGCTAGTTGATGGGGTAGAACAGATACAGAGCATTTGCCCCATTGCAGGAAGCTCTACTGGAATGTAAGGCAGGACTGCAGGGAACAGAATTTACTAGCGTTCACCCCAGCATACTCCCTCTTCCACCAAACAAGGGGGAATGCAATCTTTAAACCCTGGAAGGTCAGCCCAGACTCACACTACTAGTTCATGTGGTTTTGTCATGGTGTAAGATCCACATCAGAGCATTCGCAGCTGTTTGTTTAAATGAGAAAGTGAACACTTACCTTACCTCAGAGCACACAATATGGGGGATACAAATCACGTTCTTATTGATAAATTATAAAGCTTAGTACCACAATCTTGCATCTCTCAATGTGGCTTTTCCTTGAGTTAAATTCTGTGCCCAGAAACTTGGGAATGCTTTCATTTTCTTGGACCTTCTGCATATATAACCATTCCTAAAGTGGATTGTATTTAAGCAGTTTAGCCTATCATTCCCTTTTCTCGGAATTCTGCCCTGCACTCTGATTTTCATTAATATTTTCTTGTATCAGTTTCCTTTTTCTCTCTACTTGGCTTCTATAATTTTAAATAAGTTAAATAAGTTGGTCAAATTTGGGACATTATAAATTTATACCCCACCAACGTGTGATTACATATGTGAGTAAGGTGCGACTCTATGTTACTGGAGAACGACTCCAGCGCAGCCTCAGAGTGGAAGTGCTCAAGCCTTCCTGATCTGCTGGGAGTAGCAAGAAGTCTAGAATCTAGGCTATTCCTCTTCAAGATTTCTGCTATTGCCTGTGTCTCCTGGATGGAGTCTTTGTACCAATCACATCACACATGACAACAGGCTTCAAATAATTTGGGCTCGGAGTCTCACATGGCTCCCAAGTTCTAACAAATCACAGAAACCTTCTCATTTCTAGTTATCTGACACCTTCTTCTTTTGTCATTCACAGTGGGAAGCAAACAGGCAATTTGCTTTCAAAGATACAGTTCTGGGATCCAATTTCTACACTGTTTGAAAGGTTTGCCTTGTGTCCTCCAAAAAGATACATTATGTCTAAGCCCCAGTCCCATGAGACCTATAATAGGTGCTTTGCAGATGTAATTATTTAAGATGAGGCAGTGGATTAGGATTAGGTGGATTAGGGTGGGCTCTAATCCAATAGGACTGGTATTCTTATAAGAAAAAATTTGGATGTGGTGACAGAGAGAAGATGGCCACGTGGAGAGGGAGGCAGAAATTGGAGCAGCACCTCTCCAAGCCAAGGAACACTGAGGATTGCTGGCCACCATCAGAAACCAGGAGAAACCATGGGAGAGAGTCTTCCTTACTGACTTCAGAAGGAGCATGGCCCTGCTGACACCTTGAGTTTGGATTTCTAACCTCTAGCACTGTTGAGACAATACATTTTTGTTGTTCTCAGCCACCCGGTCTGTGGTACATTGTTCCAGTAGACTAGGCAACTAAGACACTGTTTAAACATTGCTGTAAGACTATGTCCACATCCTCTTTCTGGTTTGGACAAGTCCTACAGGAATTCCTACTTGAGCATCAAAAGTGTTACCAGAAAGTTCATGTTTTATTCCCTCTTCTTTTTATATCAAGTGGAGCAGATTAGACTAATGTTCACAATTTTTCATTATCTTCCCCCTGCCTCCTTGGGACAGTATACTTTCTCTTCCCTTGGCCCTGTGACTTGTTTTGCCTCATCGTAGATGGCATGTACTTACTCACCCCTTGATTTTGGACTTGGCCGAGCATCTTGCTTTGCTCTAATGGATGTTAGCTGATGCAATGCTAGCAGAGGCTTGACTGTATTTGCCCAGGTGAGTTTGCACTGTGTGTTCCTGCCTTTCATCAAGAATATGCCTTGAATGGATACTCCCAGAGGATAAGAGATATAAGGAGCAGACCTGGACCCAACCTGAAGCTTGAACCGAAACCTAGCTGAGCCCAACCTAGATCAGCTAAGCCCCAGCCAGCCTGTAGATGTGTGTGAGAAAGACAGACTTATTGTTGTACACCAATAACGTGGGATCTTTCAAAAGCAGGGATATCAGCTAAACCCTTCCTTTTAATTATCGGCGGGTCAATGATGACTATGTGCAAAACAGAGTCACCTGTCAACTGGGGTTGTGCTGGCACAATTGTCTGCTCTGGAAACACTTTAATGGTTATGAGACAACTGGAACCGGAGCAGGGCAAGTGTTTGCCTAAGCATTCCTAGCATTATACTCTGACTGTGATGAAGTACAAGAAGATGTTCTTGGAAAGTCATGACAGAAATGCAGAAGAGGATGAAGGCTTTAGTTGTGATAGTGCCCATAGGTGCTAAGATGATTGCAGCAGTCATTAGGGAAGTTTGTAAATATTCTGTTTCTGCTCTTTCCAATACCATGGTAGGTTTGAATATCTCCAATCTTCTTGAACTTATCCTTCACCAATTACTCAGTTTGGACAGACAGAACATATGCTATGTGTCATTTCTGGGAAGAAACTCTTAAGTACTAGTGTTCAGTCCCCTTTCCCTTGGTTATTGTAACTGACCACTTTCCATATGGTGGAGGAAGATGCCATGGAAGTCAAGTTCAGAGCCAAAGAACAGGCAGCATACAACTGAAATATTAATACACATTTGCTGTTGTAACCCACTGAGATTTATTTTCATTACTGTACCATAACTTAACCTATCCTGACCCTTACCATTCTCTATATTCAAAATGAATGAGATCTAGTAGAGGAGATAAGACACATTACTCTCTAAGGCAATATGAGAATAGAACCATATATATAAGAAAAGTAAATTTTATTTAAATGCTGAGAGAAATTGCTTCTGACTAAGGAGATCAGGAAAGATATGAAAGACGAATTGCTTGATCAGTAATTTGAATCATAAAATCTGAATAGACAAATGTTGGTGGGAAGCATTCAAGACAGGGAATGCAAACGGAATTGAGAGCCCAAGGGATGTCTTAAAAATGGTCAGCAGAACAGATGGCAGACATTTTAAAGGCAGGATCACTGCACAGAGCTGAACAGGCTCTGCCCTTCGAAACCTGGAGCTGTGGCCTTATGTGTAAGGGTCAACCAATAGGCAAGACCAGATAATATGTAGGCCAAGACCAGAGAGGAAAGAGCCTTGAATGTCAGACTAAGAAATGTGATCTTTATTTTGTGGGCGGTGAGAAGCCATCAGTGTTTTATGCATTGGACAAGTGTTGGATTAAAGCAATGTTTTATGAACGTCATTCCAGTATAGTCTAATAGAAAGTCCACTGCAACCATTGGAGAATGAGATTAAAAACAGTGGTGGCTACTGGGGGTAGGGAGTGGGAGGAAGAGATGAGATGTGGGGGTGTTTTTGGGACTTGCAGTTGTCCTGGGTGGTGCTGCAGGAACAGTTACTGGACATTGTATGTCCTCCCATGGCCCACTGGGTGGACTGTGGGAGAGTGTGGGCTATGGTGTGGACCATTGACCATCAGGTGCAGCAGTGCTCAGAGATGTATTCACCGAATACAATGAATGTCTCATGACGATGGAGGAGATTGTTGTCATGGGGGGAAGAGTGGGGTGAGGGGGGTGGGGGGTATATGGGGACCTAATTTTTTTAATGTAATATTAAAAAAATAAATAAAGAAAAAAAAACCCTGAAATCGGGTTCAGAAGATGGGAATTTGAAAGCTGATGGATGTTTCCAGTGGGAAATGTGTACTGTGTGGTTGGTAAGCATACAGGCTCTGCCAGTTATAAGCTATCTAACCTTAGGCAAATTACTTACCCTTTCTGAGCCTCAGATTCTTTATAGGCCAAATGGTCAAAGTACTAATACTGTGCACATTTCACAGAGTTGTTGAGGAGAGTAAATGGGAAAATGGATTCAGCCCCCTCCCTGTTTTGCCCATACAGTAAATACTCAGTAAGTGGCGGCTGCTACTATTGAAAATAATCTTGATTTTGGTTTCTTCCAGGGGGTATTTTTTCAGAATAAGCCTTCAGTTTGATGTTTCTATGTTGTGCTTCTTTGATGGGGAAAGACAAACTTCCTCAAAATGTTAAGCTATCAAAATAAAAATGAAAAAAAAAAATTCACTTTTCTGTTATTTCAATATCACTCTTCCGTTAGACCAGAAACACCAAGTAAGCATGACCATCAACACAGTTCTTTGTGTGGGTTTGGAAATTCCTTTTAAGGCCTGAGGGAGGTCGGTAGGGAAGAATACAGAATGGGAAAGCAAACAAGATTAGGTCAGTACCCAGTCTCCCATTGGGGGATTCACAGAACGGTTTTTGTTTGAATAAGCAAAGCTTTTGCAAAAGTTTGGCTAGTTTCTCGCTGATTCCAAATTCATTTTCCTGTCCTTAGGCAAATATTTTAAAAGGTAAAGCAAATATGTAAAAAGGTAAAGTGGTGCTTTGACTAAAAAGTGGAAAATTTGTTTTCGAAAGTTAGAGGAAATCTGCCCCCAAATAGTAAAATCTCCTTTAGCTGTATAAGTGTGCTTCTTCTCTGCTAGGATCTACACTGGGCACTTAAATATATCCACTAAATCAGACTAAATAAAGAAGTTATCATTGCTCCATTTCACAAATGAGGAAAAAGTGATTAAGGAAATTAATAAAGGTTGAAGTAAAGATTTGATTTGATTCATTCATTCGACAAGGATTTTTGAGGGCTTATTTTATGACCCATATTATTCAAAATACACAATTTAATCTCGGACCCTCTTTTCTAGCAGCTAGAAGTCTAGTAAGGCTGAGACAAGTACATAAGGAAATAGTGTGATGAATGTGTTGAAAGCCACCCTCCCAGGGATTACTTCTTGGAAGTGGTGACCTTGAAGCTGAGTCCTGATGAAGAGTAAGGGTTGATGACTGCTAGGACAAGAGGAAAGGAAAAGAGGTCAAGGGCATGAGATAGGAAGAGTGACCAAAGGGCCAAATAGGGGTAGGGTCATGAAGTTCCTTGCTGCCTTCAGGTATCTGGTCTTTATCTTGTTGGCTTTACCAGAATCTGGCAAAACTTTAACTCTGCCACTCTGATCCAAGACATCACCAATCCTTACTGGAATTATAGTCCTAGACTATTCTTTAGTCTCCCTGTTCCTACCTCTTTACCCCAAGTCTTTCCAAATACTGCCAGAGTGGTCCTGTTAGAGTATAAATCAGATTGTATCCCTCTGCTTAAAATGATTCATGTTTTCAACTCATTCAGAAAGAAAACCCAAATCCCTATTATGTCTTATATAGCCTTGGATCTGTCACCTCTTCCAGCTCTCCCCTCCCGACACCATGAGTCTTTGACCTTACCTCCATTTGTCTTCACCTTCCTAACTCTGCTATGGACACACAGATTTCCTTGCTGTTCCTATTGCTCACCAACCAAGCTATCATCCCAGAACCTTTGCACATGCCAGGCCCTCTGCTTACTTCCTTAAGGTCTTTGGTTAAATATCACCCCCGTGGTGAGGCTTCCCCATTCACCTTATGTAAAGTAACCCATCCTTGTGCCCTCCTCAGTAATTGCTAACCCCCTAATTTGATTGTTATTTTTTCCTCTGTGGCAATTATCATTAACTCACTACCTAACACACTCTGATTTTATTTATCCATCTTGTTTAGTGTCTATATCCCTCCTAGTATGCAAGTTCCATGAGGGGAGGGATGTTTCTCTCTGTTTGGTCACTGCTGTATCTTCAGTGCCAATAATAGGGCCTGTTATATAGAAAGATTCTGTCTTGGTTTGCCAGAAACTATGGCAAATACCACACAATAGACAAATACCACATGTTAGGTTGCTTAAACAACAAGAATTTATTGTCTCATGATTTTGAGTTTAGAAGTGGTCCAAAATCAAGGTGTCAGCAAGAGATGCTTTCTCTCCAAAATCTGTAGCATTCTGATGCTGGCTGCCTGCAATCCATAGGTTGCTCAGAGCAAACACTGTAAAGTGTGTCTGGTTAGGCAATGGGAATTTATTCACTCTCAGTTTTGAGGCCAGGAAAATGTCCACTTCAAGGAATCACCAAGGCAATGCTTTCTTCACAAAGACTGCCTGCTGGCGATCCTTGGCCCTCTGATACATGTGAAGGCCCATGGTGGCATCTGCTGGTCTCTCCTGTCTCTTCTGGGTTTTGTTGTTTTCAACTTCTTGGTTCTGTGGCTTTCTCTTTCCCTTCTGTGTTTGTTCCATTTATAAAGGATTCCAGTAATAGGAGTAAGACCCATCCTGAATGAGGTAGGTCACACCTTAACTGAAATAGCCTATTGAAATGTCCTACTTAGAAAGGGTTCATACCCACAGGAATGAATTAACTTTAAGAACATGTTTTTCTGAGGGATATCCAGTTCTAAACCTCCACAGGTTCCTTGGCCTATCTCTGCCTTCTGTCACATGGTGTTTCCTTTCCTTTCTCACTTCTGTGATTTTGGGGTTCTTTATATAAAGCCTCAGTAATCATATTAAATCCCACCTTCATACACTTGGGCAATACTTTAATAAAAATAACATTTTCCAAAGTCCTATTTACAGTGGGTTCACACCCACAGGAATGTGGATTAAAATTAAGAACATGTGTTTCTTGGAAACAATTCACCCTACCACAGTTCTCATTGAATTTTACTTGCCTAAATGCATAAGTACATCTGGACTTGACTATAACCTTCTGAGATGAGCTCATGGTTTTCTGTCAGTGCAAAAAAAAAAAAAGGAAACCTCTGGTTTGTGGGTGTCATTATGGATGACTTGTTCAGCCAAAAGGTAAAGAGAAATAAAAACTGTGATAGGACCTTGCAGGAAACATGGTAGAGTAGGGAGCTCTGGGAATCAATCCTTCCATCAAAGCAGTTATTAAATGGGCAGGAGCTGTCTGAAACAACTATTTTAAAACTCTAGAGGCCAGAAGGACACTGTACAGCATCCAGGGAAGACTGAGAGGAAGAGGCTGATAAATGCAATAAAGAACTGTAAATTGCCATGGGTTCCAAGTCCCTGGCTAGCTGCTTCTGAAAGAAAGGGACATAAAATCCCTCTTCCCCAATACCAGGGGTGTGCATGGTCAATCACTGATCTCAGCTTTTGATTAGTGAATTTGTATCTCTGGGTCCTGGCTCCAAGGGCAGTTACTGTTTCAACCTGTCCCAGGCAAAGTTGTAGCCATTATTTCAATCTTCCCCAGACAAAGGCAGATGTAGTGGAGATTCAAAGACCAAGGGCTTCCTCAGGGTTTCTGGAGAAAGTTAGCTGAAGGACTGCATTTGCTGGGCAGGCCAGGAAAGCTAAGCTTTGGGAAATCATTGGAGAAGCTCTTTCACAGGCTACTTTGAAGCTGGTCTTTGCGCCCTTCATGAGTTTTGGCTGGGAAATACCAAATTGGGAAAATCCTCCCCAGGATGACCTTCCTCCCAGAATTTGTGCTCCAGGCAAAAGCAGTGTGAGACAATGAAAAGGGTATAAAAAAACTATAGAGGTGAACAGTCTGGGACATAGGCCTACCAGCTTCAGATACCCAGGAGAGGGAGATTTGTCTCCTGGGAAACAGGGGAGACAACCAAATTCCTGTAAACAGGGGAACTCCAAGGCAACTAATAAACAAAAGCCCAGGACAAGACAGAGGCCCAGTAAAACAGGGAAAACCCTGTACAATACATTAGCCTTGGGCAGACCTTCCTGAGAGGAGGGCTGAAGCTCAGAAAAATCTCTATCTTATCATGAGCTCGTTACAAATCCAAGAAACAGACACCCAAGGGAGTAAATCCCAGATTTCACATTTTTAAAACATTAAATGTACAGTGTGCAACAAAGGGCACATGCAACAAAGGGCACAAGGCAAAGAAAGAAACAGGAAATGATAGCCCATGCAAAGGAAGAAGATAAAAACACAGAAAACACCAATGATAAAGATGAGAATGTGAACCTACTGAACAAAGTCTTTAAAAATGGTCTTAAAAATGGAAAGGAAATGAAGGAAAGTACAGAGAAAGAACTATAGGCCATCAGGAAAACAATAAATAAACAATATGAGGGTATAAGTAAAGAGATAGAAGATTTTAAAAGGGACCAAACATAACTACTGGAGTCAAAGATGACAGTAACTGAAATGAAAAATTCCCAGGAGGGTTTCAAGAGCAGATTGGGGCTGGCAGAAGAAAGAATCAGTGAACTTGAAGATAGGATACTTGAAATTAGTCAGGTTGAGGAGCAGGAAGAAAAAAGAAATATTCAAAGCAAATAGAGACTAAGACAGCTATGGGACACCATCAAGTACACCAATATATGCATTATGGGTGTTCCAGTAGGAGAAGAAAGAAAGAAAGTGGCAGAAGGAAGAGTGAAATAAATAATGAAAGAGACTCCATGAATGGAGACCCACGCAATAAATGAAAGAATATTGAATTCCCATCCTGGCAAGTCCTGCTACATTCTCTAATAGAGCAGCAAGAATCCCTCGAGTACACAGGCAGTGCCTAGTGAAGGAGGACAGATGATTATGCCAGGCCCTTAATATTGATGGTTGTACTTATGAACTTTGTTCTTGTGAAATTGAAACTTAACCTAGTATTACATATTGCCTAAGAATTATCTCCCTAAAGCCTCTTTGTTGCTCAGGAGTGGCTTCTTTCTAAGCCAACTCAGCATATAAATGCACTACCTTCCCCCCAGTGTGGGACATGACTCCTAGGGATGAGCCTCCCTGGCACCAAGGGATTATTACCAAGTACCAACTAGCAATGCATTTGGTAAAAGACCTTGATCAAAAGGGGGAAATATTAAATACAAAGAAGTTTTTATGGCTAAGAGATTTCAAAGTAAGTTGGGAAGTCGATTCAGAGGTTACACTCAGCAGGATCTCATTGACTGCCAAAGTAAACAATGCCTCAAACAGTAGAACTCCTGAGGGCTTTAGTGACATCTAGACACTAAAGCAGAGTAGACAATCTCAGGAATTCGGTTCCTTGTCAGGTGGGCCTTACTTCGGAATATATGCTCCCCAATGTAACAGTGTTAGACTCCCTACGCATAGCTCTTCTGCCCTTTTTATTTTTACCTATAATTAACACTATACCTGTTAAATATATATCCCAGAGACTTAAATCTTCAGTCTGTTCATATGTTGGTTGAGCCCTGAATTTCAGCAGTGTTGCAACATCTACTCTCTAGTTCATTGGACTCACTTAGAACAACTAACAAAAGGATGACGATGGATTATGCCCATCCCAAAAAACAGAGCATATCTACAACTGTGAGCAAGACAGTTCCATCTATCCTCCCATGGGATCTAAACCCATCTCTATCAGAAACAAAGTGGGCATTACCATCCTAAAATCCCCAATATTGAGGAATGAACAAACATAAAGGGGGAATGCGACTATGGACTAAAGAGAATTTATTATTCTAGTAATGGAAGAATTTGTAATATTGATATAAAAACAAAGGACACCAGAGTGGAGGGAGAGGAAAGAATAGGTGTAACATGGGGCATTTTGGGGATATTGGAATTGTCCTGCATGACATTGCAATGACAGATATAGGTAATTATACATTTTGTCAAAATCTATAAAATTGCATGATACAAAGTATAAACTATAATGTATACTATAGACCATGGCTGGTAGCAGTGTTTCAATATGTGTTAATCAATTGTAATAAGTGTACCACACTAATAAAAGGTGTTGTTAATGGGGAAAAGGGCAGGAGGGGGAAAAGGTGGGGTATATGGGAATCTCCTATATTTTTGATGTAATATTTTTGTAATCTAAAGCTTCTTTAAAAATTAAAAAAATTATATAAACACTGGTAGAAAACTTTGCAAAAGATGTGAA
Source organism: Dasypus novemcinctus (assembly GCF_030445035.2). NCBI lineage: Eukaryota > Metazoa > Chordata > Mammalia > Cingulata > Dasypodidae > Dasypus > Dasypus novemcinctus. The sequence goes on from NC_080694.1 coordinate 40,622,673, forward strand.
TATGCACTTCCAAGAAACTCAGAGAACAACAAAAAGGAAAAACATGAAGAAAACACACACTGTTATATATTGATTACACTATTAAATGCAAAGGACAAGAAGAGAGTTCTGAAAGATGCAAGAGAAAAAGCAAGGTGTTACCGTTAATGGAGTCCTAATTAGATAAAGTACTGATTTCTCATCAGAAAATATGGAGGCAGGAAGGCAGTGGGTTGAAATACTTGCTTAAAATGCTGAAGGAAAACAACTGCCAGCCAAGAATTTTATATCTGGCAAGACTTTTTTTTCAAAATAGGGAGATATTAAGACACTTGGCATTCTACTTCACCACTTGACCAACCCTACAAGCAATGCTAAGGGAATTCTTGAGACTGAAATGAAATGACACTAGACAGTAATTCAAAGCAGCTTAGGTAATGAAGACATGTGGTAAAGGTAACTCTTTGGGTGATTATCAATGTCAGTATTATTTTGTGTTGTCTGATATGTAACTCCATTTCTTACTTTCCACAGGTGCTAAAAGGCACTACATGAAAAATAATGATAAGTCTAAGATTTTGGACATATAATGTACAAAGATGTAAGTAGTAACAAGTACAAAAGAAATGGTGGAGGGACAGAGTGGTATAGGAAAAGTAAACGTGCATGCTACTGAAGTTAAGGTAATATCAAACCAAAGATAATTGTTACATATTTAGGATGTTAAATTTTAACGTTATGATAACCTCAAAGAAAAGAGATAAAAAGTGTTTCCAGATAGAAATGAGAAGGCAGTCAGTATGGTTCAATACAAGAAAGCAAATAAAAATAATACTAGGCTTTAATGGAAGTGAGGGACAGAAAAGATATAGGATTACAAAGGCTAAATAATGAAATGATGAAGAAAGACCTGTACTGTCAGTAATGACCTTAAATGTAAATGGATTAAACTCTAGTCAAAAGGTAGAGATTGGAAAAATGGACAAAAAAGTATGAACGAACTATATGCTGTCTGCAAGAGACTCACCTTTAAGTCAAAGACACAAGCAGGTTGATGGTGAAAGGGTGGAAAATGTACACCCTGCAAGTATTACCAAAAGAGAGCTGGAGTGCCTATCCCAATATCAGATAAAACAGACATTAAGTCAAAAACTATTATGGGAACAAAGATGGTCACTACATACTGACAAAGGGGAAATTTCATAGGTAGATATAACAATTATAAATACATATATACCTAACAGAAGAACACACAAATCTATTAGGCAAATACTAATAGTTCTTAAGGGAACAATTGATGGTCTATATTCATAGTAGAAAACTTTAAGATACCACTCTCAATAATGGATAGAACATGTAGCTGGAAGATCACTAAGGAAGTACAGGACTTGGATGATACACTAAACCAACAAGACATAACAGACATATAGAGAACACTGCACCTAATGAAAACTGAATGGATGGATTATTCACCAGCCTAGGCCATATGTTGGGTCATAAAACAACTCTCAATGAATTAAAAATTATTGAAATCATACATTGTATATTCAATGACCACAATGCAATGAGGTTAGTAATAGTAGGAAAAATGGAAAATTCACTAATACATGGAAATTAAACAACATACTCTTTTTTTTTTTTAACAACATACTCTTAAACAACTAAAAGATCAAAGAAGAAATCAGAAGCCAAATTTGGAAATATCTTGAAGCAAATGAAAGTGAAAATACAACACACCAAAGCTTACCAGATGCAGCAAAGGTAGTACTGAGAAGGAAATTTATAGCTCTAAATGTTTACATTAAATAAAGGAAGTACTTCAAATCAGGGGCCAAACCACAAAACTGGAAGAATTAGAAAAAGAAGAGCAAACTAAACCCTAAACAAGCAGAAGGAAGGAAATGACAAAGATTAGAGCAGAGATAAATGAAATAAAAAACAAAGCAGAACAAAACAAAAACAATAGAATCAACAGAACAAAAATTGGTTCTTTGAAAAGATCAACAATATTGGCAAACCTTTATTTAGACTGACAAAGAAAAAGGAGAGAGGATACAAACAATGCAGAACAAAAATGAAAAGGAAGACATTACTACTGCCTCAGCTGAAATAAAAGGACTATAAGTGGATACTATGAACAACTGTATGCCAGTAAACTAGATAACCTAGATGAAACAGATTTACTCACAAAGAAATAGAACATATCAACAAACCAATTACTAGTAAAGAGTTTAAATCAGTCATCAAATCACCCCTGAGAAAGAATACCCAGGATGAGATGGCTTCACAGGGGAATTCTGCTAAACACTTCAAGAAGGCATAACTCTAATTCTACTCCCCAATTCATTCTACAAGGTCAACATCACTGTCATACCAAAAATGGATAAAGATACCATAAGAAAAGAAAACTACAGACCAATATCTCTTATGAACATAGATGCAAAGATCCTCAGCAAAATACTAGCAGACTGAATCCAACAACATATTAAAAGAAGTACACAAACTTGATCACGTGGGATTTATTCCTTGTATGCAAGGGTGGTTCAACATAAGAATTTCAATTAATGTAATACACTGCATTGATTGAATGAAGGAAAAGAAAAACATATGATCTTCTCAATCAATACAAAAAAGCCATATGACAAAATCCAGCACCCTTTTCTGATAAAAACACTTAGAATAGGGATAGAAGAAAACTTTCTCAACACGATAAAAGGCATATGTGAAAAGCCCACAGCTAACATTCTACTTAATGGTGATAGATTAAAAGCTTTCCCATTATGATCAGGAACAAGACAAGGATGCCCACTCTCACCACTGTTGTTTAACATTGTACTGGAAGTTCTTTCCAGGACAATTAGGCAAGAGAAAGAAATAAAATGCATCCAGATTGGAAAAGAAAAAGTAAAACTTTCACTACACAGTGAACCCTAAGTTAAACCATGGATTTTAATTAACAGTACCATTATAAAAATGTGCTATCATCAGTTGTAAATGTTCTACACCAATACAAGCTGTTGGTGTTGGCTGGTTATATGAAAATCCTGTATTTTATGCATGATCGTTCTGCAAACTCACGTCTTCTCTAATAAATAAAAAAAGTGTGTTAATTGATTTTATGTTTCAACTTGGCAAGGTTATGGTGTCATTTGTTGGGTCAAATACTGGCCTAGTTGTTATTGTGGAGTTATTTTGTAGATGGGATTAGCATCTTTAATGAGCTGACTTTAAGTAAGGGAGAATACCCTGCATTATGTTAATTAGCTTCATCCTTTCAGTTGGAGAAGTAAACGTTCCAGGGATCAGAGGGAATTCTGATGGAAGACTACACCTTCCAGTCCTTACAGAGTTTCCAGCCTAAGGAACTCTGACTCATTAATTCAACATCACTCTTCTTGCAATTTCCAGCCTCTGGACTGCCCTGTGGAATTCAGACTTGCTGGCTCCCACAATTGGCTAAGCCAGTTCCTTAAAGTAAATCTCTTTATGCAAGCACACACTGACAACACAGACATATCCTGCTGGTTCTGTTTCCCAGGAAAACCCTGACTATTACAAATTAATACTAAATGTCATAACCAAGGAATATACAGGTAAAAGCCAGGCCACTCAGGTCTATAATTATTACTCTCAAGATCAGAAATAAGAGTGAAATCCTAAGAGGAACCAGTTAGAACCATTCTTTGGCAATTTCTTTCAGGTGGCTTAAGCAAAATGGCAGTTCATTAGCTCATACTACTTAAAAGTTTGTGGTAGGGTGAGATTTAACCATAGTCTGTTCCAGGAGTTCAAATGATGGGAACAGAATTCACTTTCTCCCCAACTTGCAGCCTGGTTGACCCCCGAGACTGGCTTCAGACTGAAGCAGTCTCCCCCCCGCTCCCCCGCCATGGTGACAAGATGGCTGCAGCATTCCATCTTGCAACCAAGAGGGAATGACTTGGCCAGTTAGGGTTTCTTGCCATCCTGAACTATGGCTGGGGAAAATGCCTGGCTCACCTGTGAGCCACACCAGAATCATGAAGCAGATGCTAAAAAAAAAAACCAGGATCTGTGCCAGAAGCAGGTCATATGAATGCAAGGGGGCAAACCACATAGGGCTACCTTGGACGCCTGGCTTCTCTTCCTGTTTTCTTCTAGAATTTTCAGAAGACAATTTTCCTTAGGTATCTTGCCAACCAGTCCGAGCATTTTGTATGAAAACCGATATAATTATAGCACTTACATTGGCTCATTTTGTCTATTTTACACAAAAGTTGTGCTGTTTTTTAAGAAAACTAACACATGTAAATATCAGAAATTAGCAAACAGATCACTTTAGGGTTATTTCTTTACAGGAATTGAAGTTAAGGTTTTTCTTAATGCAAATTTCCCTAATGAAAATGATGAAATAGAGAGATAGGTAAATAGATAGATTACACTTCTAGAGAAGGCTTACTTTGTGCCAGGAACTTTTTAAAAGCTGTGTGTGTATATAACGTATGTATGTGTATATGTGTATGTACTCATTTAGTCCTCATATTTACCTTAAAATAAGGGAAGCTTTAATCCTTTTCCATTCACAAGGAAAGTATTGTTTACAGATTTTTTCTTACCTGATAAAGAAACAAAACTTGTGAAGGAAAGCAGGAGTTTCAAAAAAACTAGGGGATATATCAAAGGTCAATAATGTTGACCCCTTTTTGGGGATCCTGTCATTGGATCCACACAAAGGATCTTCTTTGTATCAACTCACACTTCTGGGTGCTTCTATATACTATGTAGCTTGTATATACCATGTGTGTAAAAAGAAGACAATTAGGGTGGGGAGTAAGTCTGTCCAAGATTTAATCCATCATTCATCAAAAAATGGAGACTGATGCTTTCCAGCCACGTGACATTTTCTCTGGGAAATCACACTCAGTTGGCTCAAGTGTGCAGCAAACACTCTGGCCTGCCGTTCAACAAACCGCAGCACTTCTGTTCTTGTTTTTGGCAGCGTATTTCATTATCCTAGTCTGTGTTCTGTCAGTACTTCTCTCTAGGATATAAAAATCAAGCAAAGAAGTGAAAGTTTTAGAAGTATTCCCGAACTGCAGAAATCAGTGACAGAGTTCTATCCCACTTCAAGAGCTGTCCATAACTCGGAGCCAATTCAGAGCCTTGTGGCGTTCCCACAAAGGGAACACATCCTGCAGTAACGTGACTTCCAAGCCGAGATTAGTGCTGGCAGGTTGTTTGTTTTTCCAAGTGGTCCTGCTGATTAGAGGCTCCGAGTTAAAGCTGTGGTGGCTGATAACCTAGCTACCTTGGCTTGCTGCTGTGTTAAACCCTTTTGCTCCGCTTTCAGGGTGAAGTGCTGAAGGCTGTACTTTCTCTGCCTTCAGAAGCTGTCTTCTCTTGCCAAGCCCTTGCTCCTTGCAAGTCATCAAGAAGTATACGAAATGTGCTGACAATTTTAATATCACAATGCAATTTTTGAGATTATGAATGCTCAGTAGAATATCATGTACTGCATGGTTTTGTGGCTGAATTAAGTAATTCAGTGAGCACATAATGAATGTTGTTCATCATGACCGTTTTCACACATTTCAGGAAGCATTTCCCAAATTCTATTTCGAGACATACTAACCCCATTGAATGTTCCACACTGGGGAGTAGGGTGGAGTAGAAAAAGTACCGGGGTAGAATATGTTGGAGAAACTTTTGGAGATTCACATCTTTCCAAATTATCATTTAACCATGGATTTCTTTTTACTCCATGTAACAGAGTTTAGCATTCCTTAGTACTTAATTTCCGTAGAAAACACATTGTAAAATGCTAATTTAGCCAATGCTTAGATGAGGGGACTAGGACCCTGTGCATGAAGTTATATCATTGTGCTTTTTCCATAAAAAGACAGTAACAATCTAGGTGTCAGATCTTATTTTCTTTGCTGTAAGCCGGGAGTCAACAAGCTTTTTCTGTAAAGGGCCATATAGCCTGTCACCGTTACTCAATTCTGCCCTGGCAGCATGACAAATTAGTTTACAAATGACGAGTGACAGATTGGCTGAGTTCCAATAAAACTTTATTTAGGGCACAGAAAACTGAATTTCATATAATTTCAACATACCACAAAAATCTTTTTTTTTTCCCCCCCAAGCATTAAAAATGTATAAAAATCAGCTCATGGGCTTCACCAAAACAGGTAGAGGTCAGGTTTGAGCTGTAGGCTCCATTTGCAGATGCCTTCTCTAAACAAAACTTGGTAAACTAGATGATGTACATGCTTTCAGACTCATCTTTTGTATTAATGTTTCCTTACTTTCCTTATGTGCTTGTCCAAAATTTACCCAACCCAGAGAAGATAAACCTTATAAATTCTGCACATCTTCGATGCTCTATTTACATCCCCCTGGATCTATGGGACTTCCTGAACACTTTATTTCATGCTGATGTCTTTCAACCTTGAACCTTTAAGAACAACACACATCTTCTTAGCCCTGCCCCTCTGACACTTTGTCTTATCTTTTTCTTTGTTACATAATTTTAGAGAATAAATGTTTTGCATTCCTTAGATTGTTTTCAAGTCATTTTAGGGCTGTGGGCTAGTTTTTTTTTAAACTTTATAGCACCACTTCTGAACCAACCTAGCACATAGATGTGCATCTTTTGGGCAATCACCCAACATGTGTTACAATAAAGCAGACAATGAATACATCTTATAAGAATGGGTGGCTATTGCACCTATATATTTAGAGTCAACACAATTATCAGTGTATTCAGTAAATGGTGAATTTATGAGGGGTAGTATTATGAATATTATTTTCAAGTTTGGGATAGAATGATTTATGCTCAGACGTATATCTAATGATGAGGGTACATGGTATATCTTTCCATTCATGTATCCACTCGTTCATTAAATGCTTATGGAGTTCTAATAAGTGATAAGTGAGTTCCCCACATCGAAGCAGATCTGAATGTCATTCTGGTTTCTAAACCATGACACACCTCTGTTTCCAGCTTCTGCTGAGTCTGCATCTGAAACATCTCTCACATGCCTCCCCTCCTCTCCAAACCCTCCACTCCTGCCGCCATTAGGCCCTCATCACGTGTTGGTCTTCTCCTCTAGAGAGTTGGTCACTATCTTCTATCTTTACACAGTTTTTAGGTTGATAGCTTTATAAAATAAAACTTACGGCGGCGGACTTGGCCCAGCAGTTAGGGCTTCCGTCTACCACATGGGAAGTCCACGGTTCAAACCCCGGGCTTCCTTGACCTGTGTGGAGCTGGCCCATGCACAGTGCTGATGCGCGCAAGGAGTGCCCTGCCACGCAGGGGTGTCCCCGCGTAGGGGAGCCCCACGCGCGAGGAGTGCACCCTGTAAGGAGATCCACCCAGCGCGAAAGAAAGTGCAGCCTGCCCAGGAATGGTGCCACACACACGGAGAACTGACACAAGATGATGCAACAAAAAGAGACACAGATTCCCGTGCCGCTGACAACAACAGAAGCGGACAAAGAAGATGTAGTAAACAGACACAGAGAACAGACAACTGGGGTGGAGGGGGGGAGGGGAGAGAAATAAATAAATAAATAAATCTTTAAAAAAAACACAAACTTATTATCACAGGATTGCCAATTTCCTACTTATAATTGTTCAATGATCCCCACAGCCTGCTGAATGTAAAAACATCTGAGGACATAGTACTTCCTGGAGCAGTTATTTACTCCAGTTATTTTTTTATGACAAGATTTGCGAAGATAACTCTTAACATACCTGGTAAGTGCCTTTCCATGTGAAAAAAAAGCCAAACATTTAACCTGACTGAAAATGTATTTCCAAACTACTCAGCTTCAGTCATCAAGCTGGGATTATGTATAAGAACATCATAAAAATTGATAAAAGAAGAGCAGAGAGGCCAGGAGGGTCCAGTTGTCTTTTAGATACAGTCATGGTGACAACCTGAGCTGTGCCCAAAATGGCCAGAGGAAAAAGCAAGTCTACAGAAATTAATTGAGCTCTGGTTTTGCAGGGGGCACCATGCTAGCTGCTGGTGGCAATCCAAAGATGCATGAGGCATTGTTTCTGCCCTCAACGAGTTTTTAAGGGGAGACAGAGGTATAGAGATCTGCCATACTAGGCAGGATGAGTTAAGTGCTCAGGGAAAAATACAGCAAAAGTGCCTGGAGAGCCCCCAGAACAAAGTGGTTAATTTTTTTACCATAAATATCAGGAAAGTCTTCATGCAAAGGATGGGATTTGAACTTTTCCTGTAAGGTTAGAACAGAGATTGAAAGGCAAAGAGTAGGGGAAAGAGCAAAATAAACAGTTCATAAGGAAAATCCTGGAGAAGACAATTGCAGGGTATGGCTGTTAGGGTTTGATCATTGGAGCAGATCCACAGGGAGTGGATGGATGAGAGGCTGTTGCTTCTGTGTCTGGAGCAGGATCCTGAGGTCTACAGAGCAGGCAGTTGGGAAGGAAGATGGGCATGAAGTGGGGAGGAACAAGGACAAATTGGAACTTGCAAGGTTTTGCTGGTTCTCATAGGGACCAACCAGAACCCATGTGGGACACCCCCCACATCTTGGCCACCATCTTTGATGATGGGGGTGACCCGCAGGAAAAAGTATGGCTGCTGCTTCACTGTCACCTCCTAAATCTATACAAAATATCTGTTATTCCTTCTCCCATTCCCTCCCCAACTCATCAGGAAAAGGAATTCTGGGAAATACGCTTCCAGTTTAGCTAAATTGACATATGGCAAATCTACCACATAGGACCTACCATATAGGATTGTATGCTACTTGTTCCTGTATTTATAAATGTTATATCTTCTCAAAGACCATCTTCTCTCTTTAGAACATTATGGTACATGTGATATGCACCAGAGTTAACCCCCAGCCTAAACTATGTAGGCAACAATTTATTCACTTGTTAAAGATCATTCAGTCAGCTTGTTCCTTATCTAATTGTTTAGGCCTGCATTGGAAATTTACATGAGGTGGAATCCAGTAAACTAGACTCAGACTAGAAAAGAGAGTTGTATCAAGGTGGTCATTTTCTATCTTAATGGAAGGATTAATTTGTACGATGACAAAATGAATGGAGAGACTACCATGAATTCTAGGTCACCAGAACCCTTAAACAGACCATTCTGGTCTTTGGCTCCTCTACTTACTATGTGGAAACAAACAGGACTGGAAATGAGTCAAATGATTGATTATTGATTGTGAAAGACCTGCAGAGGAAAAGCTCTTTGTTTCCTTTTCCCAGAAATATTTATGCATTTGGGCTGTGTCATGCTTTGGAAGAGACCCTGAAGTAGAAGGTGAAAGGACTCTTTGTTTAAAACTTTTTTTTTTTTTTTTTAATGTCAAGCTAGAAGTTTTGTGACAACAAACTAAGCTCACAGTTAGTTTTTAAGGAATATAAATGAAGTTCAGCTATAGCAAATTTGCACTCTTTCCGTGAATTAAGTTGCTCTCAAAGAAAAAGGATCGAAAGGATTAAAACTAAAACTAGAATTAAACTAAACTAAACTAAACAACTGAATAGGCAACATCTATTCTTAGCTCTTCGTGGCACTTGTGTCTCAGCATGACACATGTAATTGTCATAGTGTAGACTGTTTTCCAGGTAGCTCTGAAACTCAGGCAAAGTGATAAAGAAGGTAATTTGGAAGTCAACAATAATGTGCCCATTCAAAAGAGGGGATTGAACCTAAAATTTTGAAATGAAATTTGAAAGCATTTGAAAGTGTGCAGGAAAGAAGTGCTGAATTCAAAGACGGTTTTGTTATTCTTGCTATTTGAAGCAATAATTAAACTCAGCAACTCTTGAGTAATAGCTTAATTATATGGCACTGTTTTTATATCTATTTTAGAATTCAGGGTGTTGATTCCTTCCCAGAGCTTGGCAAGAAAATACAAGGGTTTGACTCTAAATCTTGGAGTCATGATGCTCTTGTCCCAGGGTAGGCTAAAATAACTATTAATACTTTAGTTTCGTAAAGCACTTCTTGAAGTGATTTCACATAAAAGGTATTTTTCGATATAGCTGTTATGTTATATGCTATGGCATACCTTCCATTTTATGGACAGTGTGGGGTTATTTGATGTGTAAGATGAGCTGAAATAGGAAAAATGACAGAAAATTTACAGACCTGTGGAATAATATTCCACAATGGGGTATTCTTTATAATTATCCTGGCCAAATAGCACCATCCAAAGTTCTTAAATCATCAACAATGCCATTTTTACTGTAGAGGATAAGAGTTATGATCTTTTGACTCCTTAAATTTTCTTCCTTGACAAAAGTGATCTACTTTTTCAGCCAACCTGTCTCAATGATCCATAATGTTGCAAGCCTGGTGCCAGATGGATATAATAATAGAAGGCTCCTAAAAGGCACTTGGTTTGAGGAAAGAGTTGCTTACATATAGCAGGAACCTTGTGGGATTTAAAACTGAGAAGATGTTAGTTTGAGGCCTTAATAACCTAATCCAGCTGAATTTTCTTTTATTACATTGTTAGTCTGGCTATTTGGGCAGTTTGTGTAATTTATGACTAAAATTTTAAAAGATTTTGAACAAGATATTGGTTTCTTTACGCATGGCATTCCTTTTACTATTGCAGCCATGTCAAGAGGACATTGGGTCCTCTGTTTCCACTAAGGACCTGAACTAGACATTATCACGGCAGTGACAATAGAGTTATACACCTTCCCATGATCTAATCAATCACAAAGTCTAGCAATTTTTTTATTATTCTAGTGATCAGTTCTTGCCTGTAGATAGTACTCAGTCAAGAGTCTAAAGCATAATACCCATAGTAGATATATTATTTAAACCAAATTCCTCTCAATTGCTTATTAGATTTCTCATCCTGGATACCCGATTAGCCTATCAAAATTAGGATGTCCATAATGGAAACCATGCTTTTCCTTATGTATCTATTAATGATGTTATCATCCACTTGTTCTTCCAAAGTAGCAACTTTGGTGTCATCCTTAACTCCGTTCCTTACCAATTCCCCCATTCTGTCAAATCAGAACTGTGTTACACACCCGTCTTCTCCAGTTTATTCCCTAATTGAAGGTTCTCTTCCTTCCTTACCTGGATTGTTACTGCATTTTCCTAATTTATCTCTTTGCAAAGAGACTCATACCATGAGGAATTAGAAATCCTAAATCCAGTTGAGAGGGAGTTTAGATCCCATGGGGCAGATGGATGGAACTATCTTGCTTACAGTTACAGACACTCTCTGTTCCTTGGGATGGATGTTGTCCATCATCATCTTCTTGGTCCAAGACTAAGGTATGTGCCAAAGCATGCAGATGTACTTAAAAGATGAAGACAGATGTTCAGTCTTAGGCAGTTACCCCACCAAATACTCTTCTTGTCATCCCAGGACCTTTAAATTTGGGAAATAAATTATATGTCAGCTTTCATTCTTTAAATGATAGACTTTAGAGGGCAGTTCATTTTACAGATAAGAAATTGGTGATCCCATGTGGCAGTAGAAACTGGACCAGAGATGGTGTTATCTGATCCCAGGTCCAGGCTTCTTTCTATTGCTTCTTGCTGCCTTTTCATCACCATCATAGGTCCTTGATTAAACAGCAAACGCATTAGAGATTTCACTTGAAAATTAGAGCAATTTATTGTGGATGAACTAATGTAAAACTTCCTGAGATTTCTTCTATTAGTAGACCAGTCTGACAAACTTAGCCTTCTCTCCTAACCTTTGCTAATCAAACAGTTTTGACTCACTAGAAGTGCACACAATTTCCAAAATAACCCACAAATAATCACACATCCTAGGCAAGCCACAAGATTTGGACCATCTGTCCACTCATTTGAACCAATACATGCAAGATGTCATGTCATTGACAACTCTTGTCCATGAAACATAATTCTTCTTCGGTCTTGATTTTATATATTAGGTGCATTAAATTTTTCTGCACTACATTTCATTTCCCTTCTGTGGAGTAATAATATTGCACATTAGAATTAAACCTTAAATCTATTCATGGGAGAGCATTTTAACCTGTATTAGCAGCATCTTCAGATAGTCATAAGGCTTTTTCTCTTTTTCCATAAGATAGTCAAACTCTTCAATTATCTGAAGTATAAAAATGTTATTAAAATAAACAGATACATATAATGATCTGGTCTTACTTTTCTGGGTATATACCATATTATCTGATAAAGAGTCTTCCTAAAAGAAACTAGGGAAGTCTTAAATATGCATCTTTCATCTGAAAATTCTCTTTAAAATCTGAGTTCTTTTAAAATATTCTTTGTCATTGGCTCTCAGCCAATAATCACTATTGTGATTTGAAGAGAAACACAGGTGTCAGGGTGATTTCTCTGTTTTTGCACAGATGTCTAGATTATTCAGTATGCTATATCATGAAAGTATTTACTGACATTCCTCATTATAAGGCAACCCAATGAAGAGTTTTGTGAAACCACTTGTTTGGTATACAGTGTGTTCAATTACACTTATTAAGTCATCCAGAAATACACCAGCGACATCATAAATTAACAAAGATGAAGTGAGCCAGCTCTGAGTTGGAGAAGTCCCCTGACAAAGAGCAGGGAGGCTGTCAGGAAGGGGACAAGGATGCTGTGTGTATTGGCAAAGTGTTTGGGAATCCATGTCAAAAGAGCAGAAATCCGATGGGAGAGAGGAATCCTTAATCGGCTACCAGAGGAGAAAGAAAAGCTGGGAGGCCTTTTTAGAAATAAAAGCCTTAATGAGCTAAAAGAAAACAAATCCCATGAGCCTTATGAGTTTTGTAAATAAAGAAACTGGCCTTCCAGTGGGAGCAAGGCTAGATGATAGCTTCCCATTTAGAGGTGTCATTGCAATTATGGTTTGTGTGCAAAGTCAGCCTGCCTTGACTCGTTTTACTCCCAATTTTTCAAAGTGATGACCAGACACTTGAAAACTTGTCTTCTTTACATTGTCTGGAATGTGACCCATTAGAGATTGATTAGGATTTCCAAACAAATATGCCATAGAAGATTAAAAAGGTGATCAGTCATTTATCTTAAATGAATTAACTAGACACTTTCCTGATGATATCTTACTGAGTTGCAAGGAAGGGATGGAAGTTTTTCTGGAGGAATGGGGAAGCAGAGAACAGCATGAAGAAGAAAGAAGGTGAAGGCATTAGAATAGCTAGAAAAGGGAGGAGGGAAATGTCTACATTAGCAATTTGCTTGCAACTGGGTGGACCACTTTGAATTGTCTCAAGTGACAATTACCAAGTCTTCCTTTGGCACACAGTTGGGGCCATAGTCAAATTCTTCCTTTGTTGTTTTCCACAACCCACTCATTTTCTATCTTGTGCTGATACAGCTTCAAATTGAGAAATACTTCAAGTGGGGAGCCTTCTCAAGTTTAGTCATGAGATAGGAAATACATAGAAGCAATGTGTTCAGATATGTTTTATGTTACCATAAATTTATTTCCTGGTGATCTCTTGACCCTCTCACTCAGATACCCAGATAATTCAAGAGTAGGAATCAGATCAGTTTTCAATATTGAAAGGTATTTTCCCTGTTTATCCATAAAACATAATCAGAAAGGCTATCATAAAGACACAAATAAAGCTAACTGCTCTGGTATGAGGTACCCAGATAACATAGCCTAAAGGCCTTGAGAACTTTGCTTTGGCATGCTTGCCCTTGTGTCTCAGATTTTCCTGTTTCAAAAATGAGAGGATTTGATAAGAAGAAGAGTATCAATGTTGAATGCAGGTCACATGGTCTTTTAGTCTTTGCCAAAAGAAGCAGGGGGTCTGTTTTATTGTCTCCCTCTACATAGAAAAGAAACCTAGGCTCAAAGCTGTGAGAACAACTTGTCTAAGGTATACAACTGGGGAAAGACAGCAAGAAATCCAAACCCATGCCCTTGCTGAGACCAAAAAGTCTACTAGTTTTCTTCTAAATCCCATTATTTTATGGCATGACTCATTGCAAGACAAACTCCACTGTATAGAGTTGTAAGGAACTAACGCAGAGTGAAGATCACCTGTAAAATGCAATATACTAAAATATTCTAATTGATAATCATGAGAAATACAGGTCTATCTAAATAGATATTCCATTTTTGCTTCTAACAAATCAAATTGCATTAGTTTTGTTGATTCTCCATTTTTCTCATATCTATTTTCTATGATACGTTTTAAGGGGGAATACAAGTGAATCCCTTGTTCAAAACCGTATCACTTTTTAAATATCTTTCCCTTTGTTTCAATATAGACATGAAATGAATAAAGTATTGCATTTCATAAACTCTGATTTTACTTGAGTACGTGAAATATTATTGGTAAGAAGAGCATATAGACAGTTAAGTTTTAAAGCTTAAAACAATAAAATGTTCAATTATTCATGAATCATTTTCTCTCTCTCTTTTTTCAACTTTCAGTTATGACTTTAGAGCAAACCATAAATGTGGAGATTTAGAATTAGCATTGTTTAAATAACTTTAAATACCGTGAATGATTTCTTATAGATTATAGGGTATACTTTCATCTTTGTGTTCCACATGAGTTGAGTTCATCACAAAGTCAAATATATAAAATTAAGATAGTATTTTTTTGTTTAGGCAATTACAAAGAACAGAGGAAAAAAGGAAACAGAGATCCATTGAAAAAGGCAAATTTTACCAACCTACTATTTAAGAATCCTTTGTCCTCTTGACACTGGCAGTTGGGCTTCCTGATATGGTATTTGATTTTAACATTGATGGGGAAACCCCACATTTTATGGCCAATTATTTGTTTTATTTGGAAAGTTTCTTTCCTTAAAACTACTATTGAACTGCTGAATAAAAGTGTGCTTGTCTTATTTCTTATTCCTAGACTAAAATATTGAATTTATGACCATTGCCCAATATTATATCATGCTGCTTTAAACAAAACTGTCTTTATTCCTTCCACGTGGATAATAATTAAGGCAATGGAATACGATGAATACTGTCTTTATTTTTTTCTCTGAAGGTGTGTGCAGGACATTGGCTTTCAGGAGATGAATATCCTTGGAGTATCTGCTGAAACAGGCAGTGGAATGGTCCAGGGGCAGCTAGAGATGTCAGAAAGGGTCCTCCTTTTCTCCCTGTCCCCATTTAGTTTTCATATATAAAATGTGAAAGAGAACAAGCAGTTGAAGGGCTTACTTTCAGTTCTAAAGTTCTGGTATTTTCAGTAGATAGGGTGAGGAAAGTGATTTTTAGTTTTAAATGTTATTTACAAACAAGCAAACGAGGTGGGAGGGCAGAGGTATTATGAAGAATTGCATTTATTCTTTATGATAGAAACATAGTGATGCTTTTTATTATTAACTGTTCAGAATTGAAAACACATTTTCTTCCTTATCCAGGAATATCAGGTGGCACGGTTTGATTTTGATTTCTCTTGGGAAGGTAATGTAGTATGGTGGTGAAGAGTGTAGGCTCTGAAGGTAGGGCTGCTTTGGGGAAAATATTTCAGTGTAAACAGGGATAGTAATAATACTCCTTGAAAGAATTAGTAAATATGCAAAGTACATGCAAATTGTTTGGCATGTGCTTAGCGCTCAATAAACATGAGGTATTTTTATGTATTGCTAGACAATTTCCTTAATTCTCCATTCCGATTTGCATTTTGGGTTATAGCCCCTCCCTTCATCTCCAAAGTGTTGGCAAGACCATGCTTTCTTCAAAGTCCATGTCATTCTGGTGAGGGCAATCCTTTCTCACATGGTGATCCTTCTCTCTGGCTTCTCCAACTTCTGGCGTCTATTTCTGTATCCAATGTCCTGTTCTTCTAAGGGTTTCAGCCATACGGATTTAAGCCCATCCTGATTCAATCTGGCCTCACATTAATAGGATCTTGGAAGATCCCATCCACACATGACTCCACAATTTAAACTAATAACCTCATCAAAGGTCCTATTTGCAAATGGCTTCACACCCACAGGGCTGGGGTTTGGACTTGACCTTGTCTTCATGGGGGACATGATTCGATCCTCAACAAGCATGAAAATTATTATATATAAGTCTAAGCATCTTAACAGCTGCTCATATTGGGATTTCAGGTCCTAAATTAGGGCTCACTTGAATTATATGCATTAATAACATGAACCTCATGAAAGAGATCATGGGAAGCTTTAGGAAAATAAATATTATAAAACCAACTCAATTCAAAAACTCAAAGAAAAAATATTCCTACTGCCCCAGGATGGTTAAAACAGACACTGTCTGGTAAGATGGAGGTCAATCAGAAATGTAAACATATTTTTGTTGTAGAGATAGAGTATCCAGATTGCTTTCTTTTCTTATGCTTTTCTATTGTTTTGTGTGTGATTAAGAAATTGCAGTTAATTTTTTAGTTAATTTTAGTAAAATTGTGTAACTATAAGGGGATCCATCTGTCATGGAGCAGTTTAAACATTTGCCTGAAGGGTACCCTCAGGCAAGCATATGTATCTGCATATCTTGCTCCCACACAAAGTTCAGATCTCCCTCTTTTAATGCCTTCATGGCACTTGCTCCTATATGACGTTCGCTGTTTCATTCATCTGTTTACCTTCTAGTTGTTTGCACGCCCTCTAGACTCTCAGTCCTCCCCTCTCACAGTAAGTTCCACGATAGCAGGGCCTAATTTTCTGCTGTCTTCCAGGACTAGTGTGTAGCAGGAGCTCAAGAATTTAAAGGCTGGATGTGTAAACTGAGAGGAGGGTGAGTCAGCTTGAGGTTTCATCCTTCCTACAACAAATTAAATGTGTCAGAGTAAAACAGAATCTGAAAATTGGAGATAGGTAAGAGAAATCACCAGTTCTTCCTTCAATGGCATGCTGTGATTCTACCTACGATTTTCTATTGATGGGGCTATTTTATGACTCTAGGAGCAGAAGTTAACTTGTTAATCTTTTTCCAGTAGAAATGCCAGTAAATTTCTGGCCCCTAGAAAAGATAGCTGCAAAAGTTATGGTTTATTGCTCTGTTGCATATTAACTCATTTTGTCTCTAAGTCAGCAATCTTATCCAAACATTCCTTTATTAAACAGCCTACAAAGTCCTAAGTCATCAAATTCTCATTTGAATTTTGTTTTAATGTCTTATTGGTTCCTGCATCAATGAATGAAGTCACAAAAACATTGCATATTTTTATTTTAAATTTGCATGCGTCATGATTTTACCTTTTTGAAAACTGTATTTTATCAGATGCATCACACTGTACAGATTATCCAAATTTAGTAGCAGATTTCCCTTTGTAAAATATGCGTGTGAGACTAGAGGTAACATCAGAGATAATATCCAGCTGGAAATCTGAGGTAATATCCAGCTGGAAAAAATTTAGTTGTTTTATACACCTTCATAAACATACATGGAACAGGACAATGTACATCAAGAAACGTGATGGTAGAATCTTAGTGTTTTGTTTACATTTCATACCTGTTCTATTCTGTACTGTATTTGAGTGGATCCTTTTGTTTTAATAAGGGTACTTTCTATATTGGAACATTTAAGTATATTTCTCCACATTAAATTGAGTATGGACTTCAAATAATTGCTTCTACAAATGAATGCATACCTGTTAATTTGCCAATTAACAAATGCTCCTTGAGCACCTACTGCTTTCCAGACTTTGTCCTGAACTCAGGGAATAAAAATCTCATCAGCATGTGGTTGGTTGACATCTCATGCAATCCAGAATGAACCCTTCTAAAGGAACTTGTATGCATTTGTTCAGTAGTCTCCTGAACAAATTGAGCATCCTGGGAGATAAGGAGAATTTGTAGTTTGTGTGTAACCAGCAAATTCTACACCTGATTGTCTTCTAATCACATTCCTTAATGTTATCACCAGTAACTTGCACTTTGAACACAGATTTCTTGTCCTCTACGACTGGTAGACTGAAGGTAGATAACTCTCAATTCACAAAGAATTGGAATTCAGTTTATCCTTCTGCTATTCTTCCCAGTTAAATGTTGATTTTAATCCAGGACTTTGTTTGGATAAATTGTTCTTCTTAAATAAAAAATAGATGCCCTTTCTCTTTTTTATCGCCATTTGATCTGATATTATTTAGCCATATCAATATTGAGAATGGGATCTGTTCTCTAAATGAAAAACATAGGTTCAAAAGTAAGAGCCAAGCTGTTTGCCTATCTTCTCAGGGTTTACATTTCTTTCTCAGCTCTGTATTTTCACACTGCAAAACTAAGTTCACAGCAGCAATGCAATTAGCAAGCTCTCTGAAAAACTACCTCCGTTTGTGGCCGCTAATGTATTTGCTATAGATTTTAGTGACAGAAGCAGTGATATTAATGTTGTCAACATCTTTGTCACTGCTTGCAGGCATCATGTAAACCAAAAGGTTACATTTTAAATTATGAAAGACTGGGTTAAAAAAAAAAGTCCTTCATTTTTCTGACTTGTCACATTAGAGTTTAAGATTATGTTATAGGTGCTCAGAATTAATCATAACATGCTAGGCTAGGAAGAAATAAAATATAATATGAAAAGTCTGAACGGTTGATTTAAAGTATTTAAAATGTTATGCCAAATTCTCAATAAGGAAAAATTTCACCTTATGAATAGCCTCTACATTTAACCAGATGGATTAGTTTCCTATTACCACCCAATATATCCTAATTAGGGCACATTTCCCTGCCTTGAAATTCTGAATGATACAAGAATACAAATTGTAAAATTTGGAAAAATTTATGATTTTAAAATTACTCAAAGCAGCACACACATAACATAGATACAACTATATATATGTAAATATATAAACAGACATAATACATGAAGGCATAAAGTGGGTGAATTTAATATTTACAATGTACTTGGCTATTTAATGCCCATCCAAATCATATGGAGAGAGGATTTTTATATCCACTTTAAAGATGAAGAAACTGAGTCCTAGAAGTCAAACACCTCGCCCAAGACTGCACAACTACAAAGCTAAGCTAAAGTGAAGTCATCGGTCTCCAGAGTCAATGCTCTTATCTGTGATTCATAGCTACACTCCCAGCTGTATCCTTAATTACAATTCTTTACACTTGTTCAGATGACTTTTTGCATCAAGTTTCTTCTTACTGAAGAATCCCATTTTTTTCTTTTTCTTTTTTCAGGATGGGGTTTAAATACTGCATGGGCTGATCTTTTCTGTGGTCTGTGTGTGTGCACAGTACGCAAGGCACAGTGATTTTCTGTGGATACTTAGAGGCTGAAGACATCTCTCTGCATTCCATTTGATTGTCTTTGTTATATTCACATCATCCTCTGAAAGCCACAGCATGAAGGGCTTCTGGTTTCCTCATTTGTGTTTCTCTTAAAACCCTAGAGAAAGTATTAACGTAAAGGATAAGCAATTGGTCTGTGAGACTTGCAGCGCTCTCAAAAAGAATTAAGAATTTGATGTAAATATTTGATTAAATAGGAGAATTTAAAAAATCTGGATTAGAAGTCCTGTTATACATGGTCAGACTCCTGCTTGAAATGTACCCCATCTCACATTAAATATCAGGAGATCATATTCCCTGTCTTTGCAGGAATATCCCTTCAAGGATAAGAATTTCTAAAATGCTGCCTACAACTTTATAATGAGTAAATCTCCAAGGTCGGCTAATTTATTTATATTTTTTCACTTTATTTACTAATTCATTAATCAGATATTTACTAAGTACCTCTTGCATGCTGGGCCTCCTGCTAGAGTTAAGGATAGATATTATTAAAAAATAAAAAAGTAATCAAAGAAAGCTCTCTCTGCCCCTCTCTCTCTCTCTCTTTCTATTTTTTTGAGGTACCAGGGCTGGAGATTGAACCTGGGACTTTGTATGTGGGAAGCTGGTGCTCAACCACTGGGCCACATTAGCTCCCCTGAATTGGGTTTTTCATTTGTTTTGCTTATTGTTGTTGCTGTTGTTTTTTTAGGAGGCACCAGGAACCAAACCTGGGGCTGCCCATGTGGGAAGGAAGCAGGTGCTCAACCCTTGAGCCACATCTGCTCTCCATATCTATATCTACAAAAAATGTCTATATATATTTTTAGGAGGTACCAGAATTGAACCCAGGACCTTGTATTTGCAAAGCAGGCCCTCAACCACTGAGCTACACATGCTCCACTAGATAAATATATTTTGTTACTTAAAATTACACAAATGTCTAAAACTTTGATCATATTCACTGAAATGGAGGGGAATGTCTTTACTTATATACTGAAACCATTGTACGGCTTTGTTTTAATACCTAATTAATACCATAATAAGTTAATGTCTTCACTATGAAAGCCCACTCATATGACATTATGGAATCCACTGGGATTTATTTTATTAGGGAGTGAAATCTGATTATATGTCTTAAAAATCAGTGCAAAGTTTTGATTTGGTCTGTGTTTTTAAATTCAGATCTAAAGACAATTTAGAAGCTATAATTAGAATTGGAAAATCAGGAATGATTCAGAAGTTGTTTTGGCCAGTTACTTTCAACTCATATTGCAGGTCAAGTTTTAGGAGTGGTGAAGAAAGGTATGTCAGCATCCTGTATGGATTCCCACATTGGGATGCTATCTGTTCTTAGTGGAATTATGCCTCAGAATGAGGCAATCGGAGACTTCATTCAAGTGTTCTGACCCTATCATTTTGTTAAATAATTTCGCTATTGAAAGAATGAGTGAGGGGAGCAGATGTGGCTCAAGCGGTGGGGCACCCACCTCCCACACGGGAGGTTCTGGGTTCAGTTCCCAATGTCTCCTAAAGAAGACAAACAAAGAACAAGGAGACAATGAGCAAAAACAAAAAATGATCAGGGAGTGAATGTGGTTCAAGCTGTTGGGTACCTACATCCCACATAGGAAGTTCTGGGTTCGGTTTCCGGTGCTTCCTAAAAAGACAACAAGTGCAAACAGCGAGCAGAAAACAATGAGCAAACAGATGAGGGGGGAGGGGCAGGAATATATGAGGCTTCAGACTGTAATCAATCCATATTGGGGAAAAATCATTTATGGAGCAGTTAAGTGCCAAATACTTTAGTATTTTCCAGCTCTGAAAAAAATACATAACTAAAAATGTGTGCTATTAAGCCACTCACTGGAATTCTTCTGAAATTCCCAGAAACTGAACAAGAAGCCAAGGATATTTTGCGGGTTATTTTCTGAAGTCAATAAAACAATAATGGTATTTGTAGCATTTGGCATCTAAATGGTATTAACTTTTGGCTGCAGTATCCGATTTCTAAGGCTTCATTAAATTCAATGAGATTTTTGTTATACAGAACTTGCCAAATTAAATATGCATACCAGAAAGAAAGTAGTCCTGGAATTTGTTCATTAGCTCTCCCCCACCCCCCCATGCCCAAAGGCCTACCAAAGCAAAGATTTGATTCTGGATGGAGTTCATTTGGATGCGTCCCTAGGAAGAGTATCTTCATATTTCAGGCTGCCTAAATTTGGAAGAATTCAGCCCTATTGATTTTCTTTGTTCTTTCCTGATTTATCCTGGAATATTGTGATCTGCAAGGCCAGAAATTCAAAGAATTTCACCATTTCAAGGGCCACCGGAAGCCTGTATCTCCAGATCACCCTCACCCCAGACAAAGTTAACAGGAAAATAGTTTTATAGGTAGGTAGTTCTTCAGCAATCACTGCTCGGTATTTTTCTCCTCATACTTTTTTGATCATTACTTTTCACTCCTAATTAAATTCCTCACTTCACTGCTGATGTTAAGAAGAAAGGAAGGCATGAATTTAGCCTTTGGGTTTTTGTTGATTGATTTAAAAATGACAAGGTTTTTGTTAATTATACTGGCTGACCCTTAAATTACTCTTTAAAAATTTTTCTTTTCTTCTATCTGATGATTTCAGAAGTGGCCTGGAAAAAAAAAAATGACAAAAATCTCCAAACCAAAGGTATCCCTGATCCCAGTGGCTAAATGAAAGCTGAAATCTGTCAGTCAATCCTTGTCTTGTCAAGCTCAATTTACACTAAAATGTTCTTCCATTTCTAAAGTAACATGGATTCCGTAATACCATACTTTTTCACAGTGATAATAAATATAGTTTATGCAAATTTTTTTTCCTGGAAAATAGAATTTTTTCCGGTTTAATTTTCCTGTTAGAAAATCTGTCTGTATGCCTCAGGTCGTGTGGGAGAGAAGTGGGAATTTTTTTGATTATTGAATCCCATTTTAGACAGAGAAGAGGTAAGCCAAGATCAGTTTACCACCAGTTGTTCGGTTTATTAAACAGGCTGGAGAGAATTAACACGCAAAAAAGCTGAGATGCTGGAGTTTGAGCTGAAGCCCCGGGAAGTAAGCACACAGAGGAGCTTGGTGGTGAGGAAAGAAAAAAAAGGCCCTGGGAAGAGAAGCAAGCCATTCTCCTGATAGTCTACAGCTGACCTTGTGGAGATGGCAGAGCAGCTGAGCCTGGAGAGAAGCAACCCCTGGAAGAGAGGAACCCTCCCAGGAAGCCTGAATCCTCACCGATGTCGACAGCCATCTTGCTCCAACACGTGGCAATAGACTTTGGTGAGGGAAGAAACTTATGCTTTATGGTCTGGGAACTGTGGGTTTCTACTCCAAATAAATACCCCTTATAAAAGCCAAAAAGAAAAAAGAAAAAAAAAAAAAAAAGAAGCAGACCCTACTGGTACTATGGGAGTTGAAGTCCCATTCAGGACTCCTCTTTCTAGAGGGAAATACAGGGCAGAGAAACTTGGCAGTTTTCAGAATTGAAATCAAGGCAGAAGGCCTAGAGAATGGCTCCAAAGACAGAATAAGAAAGAGTTTAACCTCACTTGGGGTTGGATTTGAGAGCCCTGGGACCTGGCTGATCAGTTCTCTGGCTCATTGTATTCCCAGTCATAGAAAACCAGAGAATTCAATGACAAAGGAAATTAGGCAGGGCCTGAAACTTCATCAGGTACAGGAATGCAGCTGGGTTTGAAGGGTAAGCAGGACTTTGTCCTGGCTGCTGGAACTGAGAACAGCAGTGCATCTTTTAACCAGGGCTCGTGTGACGCTGAGTTCACAAGGTCTGGGTATTCTGAGTGACATTGGTAGCCTCCAGATTTCAGAGTGATTCTGCAGTGCAGCGCTTGGCCCTAATCGTCAATTTGTCTCCAGATAATAAGTCATGTAAAATAATGCTAAAATTAAATGAAAGCCATTTCACAAGGAAACAAACAAACCCCTGAACATTAAAGTGACAGAAGAGTCCCCAAACGGTGTGGAAAGCCCTGGAGTGGTGGCCTCACCTGGTAAAAAAAATCATCAGTCCAAGCAGGTTCTAATAAACCATTCAGCATGATAAAGAGGCACCATTATGATATAAAGCCCAGAAGGCTCCGTTGCGGCTACTGCCATGGAGTGAACAGGTTAGGAGACTTTAAATGGGATTGCCATGACTTTCTACATCAAAAATACAGGGCTACAGGCAGATAATGCACCTTTATTGATGTAGTCAATAGGACACCAATGCAAATTAGAAGTATCTATGATATTAGATAATCTGGTTTGTCTCATTAAAAAAAAATCTAGGGAAACTTTCCAGAAAGAAAATTATTTTACAAAAAGAACTGCGATAAAAAATTGTTTTGAATAATGAATTAAAATTTTCTGTTGAACAGAAGCTTCTAGATGACAAATAATTAGTCAATCAGTGTTCATTTAATAATGTTTTCCAGGGCCCACTTGGTGACAGTAGGTGCCAGGCAATGTGTTGAGATTTAATACCCTTTAAGAGGCCATAATCTCTGTTTGCAATGTAGTCTATTACATGGCAGGTCTAGAACTGAGAAGAATTTTTCCTGTCCTCTATCTTGTTTGCGTAAAACCTGTGCAAAGCTTTAAAAGAAAAGGCTATTCTTTAAAATAAGAACATAAATTCTGTATCCACCGTTTTGACATCCCTCATATTTTCTGTGTATGATTCAAACCACTTTCTGACCTGTAGCTCTGGAAGGTTAAAAAAAGAAAAGAAAAGAAAAGAAATGTAGCTAAGGAAACAGTGACATTTATAAATGTGAGATATTATTCTTGTAAAACATGATGTGAGAGACTGTCATTGCATAGCGGGTAATTATAATTAGTTACAATACAGACATTACATATGATCCAACATAGAATTTATTACAATATTTGAGAATGAAAAAGCCAAAAGGATATGAAATAATCTGTATTATTTTTTATATAATCTCCTGACAATAGAACCCTGGTACTGTGCTACAGTCATGCTTTCAATTACATTACTAAGTAATCACACATTAAAGTCTAATGGCAAATGCTCCTTTATTCCCAGGGTGCCTCATCCTATTGTTTTCTAAATGAGATTCAGGAATGAAGATGCAAACTTGAATGGAGAAAAGTCATTTATAGTGTGATACTCTTTGTGTGTATGTGTGTGTGTTTCCTCACATAATATGTAGATAAAAGCTGTTATCTGTTTTTAAAGTTAGGCTTTTTTTTTTAATAGTTGAAAAGTACGGAACCATAATGACTAATGTTCCTGATATGACTTATATTGTCAGGCTTTTCTTATGGCAAAAGTTGATGCAAACTACCAGCCTTTGAAAGGGTTCTTTCATTTATTTTCTTGGGGTATCCTAACGGGATTGGGTATTGCAATGGATTAAATATGCTAATAAATTTTACTGGTTTGATGAGTCTGTGATTAACTCTGTAATTTGCTCTCCCAACTAACAGTGCTAAGTGTGTATGTGTGTGTGTGTTGTGTGAATGATTGACGGGAGGCTCCCCAGATTATCTTTGATCCTTTATCTTTCTTCAGAATTGGTAGAACTTCCAAATGGTTACCATATGGTATGAAATGATAGTCAGGTGCTCTGTTTGAAAGCATGTAAGAATAAAACCTTAGAAAAATACTTCCATTTAATTGTAAGCCACTAGCAGTGTGGGTTTGACTGATCATTACACAACAGGGTGCTCTGCACACTTGGAGCTGATTCTAGATGGTTTTTGGCACAGCCTCTGCTCACAGAGCCTGTTACTGGTTAATATGGTAGCTTAAAGTTAATAGGCTTTGTCAGACACAATGGTCAGCAAAGTGTTTCATGTGTGTCAATGTGTGTAAACGTACTTTCAAATTAAACTTGTCTTCTTTTTTCCGTTTAAAATAGCACATAGCCAGCAGTCCCAGATGTAAATTTTCCTAGTTTCCATGAAGATGGAAAGATCAAAATTCACTAAGAAAAACCAAAACCAAACCAAACAAACAAACAAACACAAAGTAACAACCCTGACAGTAATCCTAACCCCAGGATGTAGAAGGCAGTTTTCCTACATGTAAGGATGATGATCCTGGACTGAAAAAGCAGCCAGCGCCCAGTCTTAAGAAAATTAATTCCTTCCATTGTGGGAAGAAACTCTTTCCCCAGTGTCTACCTCTTAGTCCTGAGACAACTGCCCCACATGAGCATAGTTCTTGAAGGCAGAATGTTGACTGCCTGTCTAATTTCTCATCTAATAAGAAATACTGAGTCCCACAAGACAACCAGGCAGAAAGTAGGCTGGGGTTTAGAGAATTGATAACAGCATGTTGCATTCTGGGTGGTATGGCATCTCCAAGAAAATATTGGGAGGGGGCATGACATTTTGTATGGACAATTACAGCTTTCTATGTCCTGCATCCATCCATAGAGCGGGCAACCAGGCAGTGGATGTGGAGTTTAGAAAAACCCCACCAGCCAAAAGTCTGCTGAAACTGATCATTGGATCTTATCGATTCAAAAAGGGCAGGCAATCCATCCCTGAGTACACAGAGGGTAGGTTGATGGGCAAATTACTTGTGCTGTTCATTGGCAAACACTAGATGGGTCTACACAGATATCTCCTGACATCTGGATGAGTCAAAACAAAGAAACAACAACAATCCAACATAGGGTCATGAAGAACATTCTTATATCAAGGTAAATGATACAACATCCTGAAATCTCAGACTATGTGTATGATGGAAGTCATCTATGTGAAGAACTAGGAAAAAACCTAGGAAACTATTTAGGGATCAACCAGAGGTTGCATGTGGATACAGATTTTACAGAATGGTTTAGACAATTACAGAGAGAAAAGGCTAAATGAGAGGAAAACAGTGACAATAGGAGTTGGACAAGATAAAGATGAATATCTGGGCCACAATCAATTCAGTAGAAGAACTAAAATCTATATTTCAGGCAGTGAAGAGCAGAGCTGACACAGTAGAAAATGGAATCAGAGTGGAAGGACAAATTTGAGAACATCCATAAAGCAGGTGAACAAGTAAAAACAATGTAAATATGGCAACAGAAGATAACATATCTGAAGAATAGAGAATGGAAATTTGAACGAATGAAATTCCCTGATGGGGAAAGCAAACAAACCCTGAGATTCATTGTTACCACCATTTCACTAACAGAAAAAAGATCTAAATATGTTGATCAAAAAGGCTCTTTTTCAGTCAGCATAAATTAGAGGATATAATAATATAGACTGATAAAATTTTAATTGCTGTAATATATTAAAAATGAGTCTTAAAACTATCCAGGTAGAACAATACAAAAGATACTATGAAAAGTGGACTAAACTAAGCTGATTTCAGCTATCTCTGATAAGCTAAAAGGCAGAAGATACTGGCAAACATCCATAGAATTTTGAGAAGAAAATATTCTATCTCGACAACTTTATACCTTGGTCATGCTATTATTCTTTGGTGAAAGCAAAGAAAGATATTCTGAGTTATACATGTGTTTAAAATGTATTATCTCTTGTTGAATAAAAATTGCTTCCATTGCTTGAGGAATTGGTTCAAATTAAAACCTAAAAAGGGGGGAGATCCTAGACTCCATCCCAAGAAAATAATTTTTAAAATGCAGACAATGCCATTTATCATTGCTACTTCATAATTATAAAAACCATAAATTTCCAACATAATGAAAAAGTTTCATGTGATGGGACAATGCAGACAAAAGCTTTATTATTGCAGAATATCTCCCAATGCACAGGAAAATATTGGATGAGGTTTCAGCTTTGGGCCCAGCATGTCTCTTGGTTGTGGCCAGCATGGTGTCTTTTACACAATCAATAATGGCTCAGTGAGTGGTTATTAAATGGAGGAAATGGATACAGAGTGGAGGAAATGGGAAATGAGCGAGCTAGGTAGGGGAAACTGGGCTTGGCTCTTCTCTCATTTTAGACCTTAAGTCAATTCTGTTTTTCTCAGTTTTCTTAACGATGCATAGTTTTCTCAATTACACCAACCTTGTCTGCCCAAAGGGCACCCTGGAGGATCAAATAAGATAATGTGTGGGAAACTGCTTTGCTTACCATAAATGTTCTGTCACCATAGGAGTTTGTAAAAAGCGAGTAACCCTTAGGCCTGAGAAAGGGAGGCTCTAACTAACCCTCCTTGCTTTAGAGGATGCTGCTCTAACCTATTCTAGTCACACCCCTCACCAAAGTGAGGGGGAAATCTCTGGGGTCAAGGGGAATTGCCCAACCAGAGCCCAAGCCCCACCTTCTACCCCATGATCTTGGTACCTGGATCTCTGAGTTCCATGCTCAAAGATTCTGAGTGCCCTCTCAAGGCCTGCTTTGACCTCTTCCCAAGGTCCACCCTCCCAGGGGTAGAGGCACCACTAGGTCTGAAAGATGCCAAAGAAATAGCAGTTATGGGGAGGGTACTTGGGCCAAGCTTGGACTTGCAGGTTGAGGTGTCCCTGACCCATGAGTGAGGCTCCTCATGGTGTGGAGAGGAGCGAGGAATGGAAGAGAAGGGCCAGAACAGGTCTGAGGACTGGCGCTCCTGGAGTTACTGCTTCCCGATGTGGAACTCCAAGGAGTCCAGGAATTCTCAATTGGAACCTTGAACCGTTGGGAAGGTGTGAACCTAGAACTTATTCTATTCCACATTTCCTTGGCTTGGTTTATAACTCTTAAATATGTAGGCATCATGTATGTGAGTTGTTTTTTTTTGTCTTCCTGTGCCAAGCCCTGAAAATGTTAGGGTGGGTATACATCCTGGGTTCAGCCTAAATGTGTGGCTTTTTAACTAATCAGAATCTTTGCGCTTTAATTTCCCCAAATGATAAAAGAAACTTATATGATTTTAAAGTCTACCCACAGACTTGGATACATAAAGCTTGTGATGTTTACGAAGCTCTCAGTTCTAACTCAGCTGGAATTCTGGCACAGATACTAATTTCTAAACCCTCAATTACAAAATTAAGCTACGAATCAATTTTATTGGCTTTCCAATACCATTTTCATTACTTATATCAAAATGGCCCATTCTGGTTTTTAAAGGGCTTCAATGGACTTAATTAATGATCTTCCTTATCTAATATAAACCTTCTTATTTTTATTTTCCAGATTCCATAATTAGTATTAAGAATATTTTATTGTGTATATTTTCATTTTTTTCAGTCTTCATCACAGCTGATTCTTCCACTGTTTTAAAAATAAAATAACATTTCTTCTTCTACTTACTCTGCTAAATATATATTTCACCTTTAATTTCATATTTTAATAAGATTTATGCTGACATTGCAACATCCTCTACAGAATAGCTTGTCTGTGACAAAGATTATTGTAACTGATTCAAAATTTGAGAATTCAAGGGTCGAGTTAAGATTGAATTCCTCACTTAATTTGCTGCAATAATTTGGGCTATTTTATGAATAAAATTATCACATAATCAAAAATGGTTTTAAATGGATAACTTTGTTTTAACTTAAATTGACATAAGGGAGTCTATGGGCTGGCCTGAAATTCATAGTATTTTTTCTCTAGGAGAATCCCAAGAGGTCAGTTTATAAACAAGTAATTATTGAACACACCCAAGAGGATCCAGATCTTATTCCCATATCTGCCATTAAGCAAATTGCTTAATACCCTTGTCTTCATTTGTACAAGGTTGCATTGAGGATAAAGTTAGAAACAATAGATGAGAGGGTACCCTGGAAAGCTAGAGTACTCTGCAATTATAATTTGTCATCATTATTAGTAATACAATTATTACATAATGCTCATCATGCATAATTTACACGCTGTAACTCTAAATTGTATTTCCATTGTGAAAATTCCTTATGAAGCTAAAGGCTCTATTGTTGCATATGTAATGAAGATTTCATGATTTCAAGACCCGCTTAATAGAGTCAGCTTATTTCAGGCAGGATATCACTTAAAGGAAATTATTCTGTCCTCTGTTCATATGGTAGCCGAAGACTACCTATTTAAACAAACTACAAATTTTTTCCTTCTATTTTTTTTTTTTTTAGTACATTACAACTTTACAAATTGGTGAATAACGTTTTAAGTGAAAGAGTGCCTACCACATGTGTGGCCTTGGGTAAAGATTTTATTGACGTATTGGAAAAGGCACCAATCCCTTACCAGTTTATAACTTCCTTGCAGCTTTGTCAAGCTCCAAGAGGTTGTGACCTAGGTCCACCATCTTCTGTCTCTGTGATACCAATGCCACCAGTTCTCTTACTCTCTCACCAAGCATGCTCTTCTCAAGGGGAGCTGCCTGCTGTGCCCCAAGGAGTCTTTGCTTATTCCTATATTATACAATTTCCATGAGGTTCATCATCATTTGTGGTGGGTTGAATTATGGACCCCAATTTAGACACGCTCTTAAGCTGACTCCATATTCCTTTGAGTGTAGATCTGTTGTAAATAGGGTCTCCTGAAGATGTTGTTTTGAAGTGAGGCCCACCAGGTGGGCTTTGCTCCATGTTTTTGGAGGCCTTGAGGTTCAGGCACAGTTAAAGAACGCCGTGGGCGGGAGGAAGCCAGAAGCAGCAAATTAATGGAACCCAGGAGTGTAAGGAGAGGGCATCGCCACGTGACACCAGGCAGGGATACAAATCAAGGAACTCCCACGGGGCGCCGGCAGCCAGCACCAGAAGTTACAGACTGTGGGGAGAGAACATTGCCTGGCTGATGTCTCCATTTTGGACTTCTCCTAGCCTCCAAACTGTGAGCCAACAAATTCCTGTTGCTCAGGCCAAGGCTTTGTGTGTTGTTTGTCATAGCAGCCTGAAAAACTTAGACGCCATTGGAATGCCCTCTTCTTCTATATTCATTAGCTCAGGCTTATCTTCCTAGTGGAGACAACATAGCCTAGTTGTTGCGAGTGTACATGCTGCCTACATTTGAATCACCACTAGAGGTATAATTTTATGGGCAAATTCTTAACCCCTCCATGTCTATTTCATTATCTACAAGATGGGGAGAATGTCGGTATCCTAGATTGGCTGTTAGAATTAAGTGAGCGAACACACGTAAAAGGTTCCAGGGCCTGACATGTAGTATTGGTTATCTAAGTGCTAGTATTTTGTGGTAATACATTTGAAAATAATTGCCTGTCCTCTTTAGACTTTAGGGAAAATGCTTTCTTTATAAGTGCCAAGTGCCTAGTAAGGTCAGGGGAAATTCTGCTAAATAGTGGGTAGTCTCAATTCTAATTTTTCATATTAAAATATATAAATATTGCAAAATAAATACCTTGGCTGATATTTTCTTTTCTTTTTTTTTTTCATTCAGAGCAACTTTCTTTGACAAGTATTTTATGACAGATATCACCAAATTTAAATCCTTAGCCAAAATAGGATGTTAGGAAATAAAAGCCTTCTTATTTCCATTTCCTTTTCAAATAGTGTGTAAATGTATCTAATTTGAAAATATATTTTTTTCGTATCAAAAGGTCTTTTCTGCTATTTGAGCTACCCCAAAGTACAATTTTAGAATTTCAAAACGTAAACGTGTACAGTATTTAAGTTCTCAGTTTTTCATTTACATAGTTCCTCCCCTACTCTTGTAGGAAAAAATTTCAAGGACTTCTATTTTTAGTAACTACAATATAAAAAACTTTTAAAATCTCATATAACCTGCTGGGTGAGATATATAGAAAAATATGACCTGCTGTTTGCCTTGAAGAGGGTGAAGATGAGATGGAGTGATGGAGAATAAGGTGAAAAAGTAAACAGTTATAGTAAATTATAGTAAATTGTAATAACAGGGTAAAATGCAGTAAGAATGCAGGAATATCAAATTCATGGTAGAAACCAGTATGACTAAGTACATCTATGTGTTCTTCTAGTTTGGCCCAATGGCATGTTATAATCCTATTGGAAGTGGTGATATCCTTAGAGATAAACCTGAAAAACAAAAGAGAAATTGGAATCAGGGATAGAAAGACTGTATGTGGGATAGGATTTGGGGAATGGGTTAAAGGCAATGAGGCAAGAATAGAAAACATAATTAGAAGGAGAAAAAAAGTAACATGAATAGGGAACCCACCTCCAAAAATCAGTCAGGGTTATATCTAAGAAATTAAGGAATAGAATTTAGAGCCAATATCCCAAGTAAGAATAGAAGATGACCCAGGGGAGGATAAACTGAGGTTTACTTAACAAGTTCCTCTCTGCTAGCACGTGCCATTCCCCACAGGGCTAAGATGGCTGTTCTGAATGAAGACCTTTCGGCCAAGGAGGATTAACCAGCAGCATGGACCCCTGGCTAAATGCATCCCTGGACACTGCTAGGCCTCTACGGGACGTTTGGGGCACCCACACCTAACAACTGATGTTCTGCTCCTAACATTTTTCTCTGAGAAATGTTTGATTTCTGGACACCACTCTTGTCTCTGAAGAGTGTTGCCTACCATGTATTTATCAGAGAGGGTGAATTTCAGTGAATTGCTTTAGAAACTCTTAACAATTTTGCTACTCCCTAGAACTACCCAAGGAAACCTCAAACCCAGAAAAATGGAAATCAGCCCACTCTGAAGGATTTTCCCAGAATTCTTTCTCAGAGAAATTTGAATCTAGGCCTTGTTATGTTGTCACTGTTGATTTTCAACCCATAAGAAAAAAATCCAAGTATTCTGTGGTGCACATATACTAATATACTTCATTATTGATTTTGAACTAGACATAGAAAATCTGTTGCCAACTTAGACCACATTTATGCAAATTGTGAAAAATCCACCTAATGGGAACTTGATTCTCCTAGAAACACTCAATGACCAATAGTTGAACAGAGACTGTACAGTTTTTAAGGGTAAGAATATAGTGGAAGAAAAGCAATCTGTGGCTTACTTCATTTGTGTCATCATACTGAAGGAAAATGATCCTCTTCATTCTAGCACACACTTTTTCATTAGAGAACAAGCTTTAGTAATTACAATATGACAAGTGTATTTAACTTATTATGTGTGTATGTGTCTTTCCTGTGTGTTTCTGTGTCTGCATGTGTATACTTATGTTCACTCTCTCTCTTTAACTATATATATATAAATACACACGCACGCATATTCATTTTTTTTCCTCTCAATAGATAATCCTGAAAAGTTTTCAACAGCCAACTCTGATATTGAGCCCATCAAATCTCTCTGTTTTGCAATACTTGCAAAAAGCAATACAAACACACTTTCCAATGTGGGGGAGACCTGAATTTATAGATGTATTCCCCCAAGTGTTTGTTAATTATTCATAAGCCTCAGTAGGCAGTTTTACAAACGTGTATTAAAATCAACCCAAATCTATAAATCTTCAGCCTATTTGCGTAGAATTTGCTGAGCACAGCCCTTGCATTGATTGGCTAGCTAAAAGGAGAGAACAAAAGCATATATCATATGGAAAACTTTGGGGTGCAGACCATTCACAAGAAATGATGGCTTGCTTAGCAATAAGGGAGCATGATAGAAATAATTTCTCATAAGTATTTCCGGAAATTTAAATTTCCTTTTTAGGGGACCACTATTTTTGCCCATGAGGGCATGATAATCAACTCTACCAGCTTTTCATTAGTTCATTCATTCATTCAACAAACTTTTTGGACTGCACATTCTATTCTAAGAACAGAGTTTGGAGATGCAATTTCTGCTCCCCGGGCAATTTACATTCTGGTGGGGAAAATAGACTTGCACAGAGAAGACCCACGCAGTGAAGAATGTGGAAGGAATTTTTTAAAGGTAAGCATCAAGTGGTAAGCTTGATGGAGGAGAAGGACTTGTCCCAACTCTCAGTGAGGCATGTTGCATGAGGAACGTTGGAGAAGTGTCTGCTGAGCATCCCTCCACTACTTCTTCCAGTGCCTTTTGTCTTTTGAACATTATGGGTGCCTGCTTTCGCCTCACATTCAGCCCAGACTTTTCATACCACCAGCAGAAGCTCAGTCTTCCTTCCCCACTGTTAATTTCCCTGCTTGCAGCTCTCGAATTGCAGTGTTCACACAGTCTTTTACCAGTTTAAGATAAATGGGTCCAGCATGAAATATATGTTTTCTTTGCTCTTTTCTTCAGTCAGTTTTTTCATTTAGAAAAGAACATAAGAACTCTTTGGGCCGACAGATTATCATTAATTACATTCCTCCTTTCATAATTTTGAGCAATAGTCCCTAGAGATGTATGGGATTAAGTTCCAGCTAATAGGACAATTGTTAAAAACATAATGTAAGAAGATAATAGCAATTCTGCAAATGAGGGACTGTCACTTTTGGGAGAGTCATCACTTCTTTAAATAGTTGATGCTTTTGGGGGTTCAACTATTGTCTCCATAGTTGAATTAGATCTTTAGAGGCCTAAGCACAGAAAGTATCATGGCATCCTACAACTTTCAGTTTAAAATTGCATTTGCTAGCAAGCCTGACTCATCTCTATGAAAATATTGAAATGGATAGTTATAGCAATATTGGAAACAAAACTAAGGGACAAATTATTGGAAAAATTCTGATAAATTCTGAAAAAAACTCCACTAAGTATAAATTTTTGGAATTAATACATTCTTCTCTTCATAAAATAATACACTTTAACCCATAGAAAGTCAGGTGGAAGGACGCTGGACCTTCTCCACACTTTCTACCTTGACTTCCGCAATCCAGGAAGGATTCAGGGAAGAAGGAGTAAGACTAGGAGGGGAGAGCCTCAGATCAGGACACTTTGAACACTTTGAAGAGAGAGGAGAGGACGGAGGCTTGGGGAGTGCTATGGGTTGAATTC
Organism: Dasypus novemcinctus; assembly: GCF_030445035.2. Classification (NCBI taxonomy): domain Eukaryota; kingdom Metazoa; phylum Chordata; class Mammalia; order Cingulata; family Dasypodidae; genus Dasypus; species Dasypus novemcinctus. The sequence goes on from NC_080694.1 coordinate 40,656,613, forward strand.
CATCCATCCAGAAGACATCTTCAAGCCCAAGTGCCAGCCCTGGACTTTTGAAATGTGAAGATGAATCCAAATTAGGTTAGGCTGGCCCCTGAACCATTATGACTGGGGTCCTTATAAGAGGGGGAGAACTGGACACAGACACACAGAAGAGAGAGCGCCATGGATGAGTGTAGCAGAGACACTGGCCACCACCGCCAGAAGCCAGCAGAGAGGCCTGGAACAGATTCTCACCTGCAGCCTTCAGCGGGAGCGTGGCCCTGCCGATGTCAGGATTTCAAAACTGTAGCCTCCAGAACCGTGAGCGAATGCATTTCTGTTGTCTCAAGCCATCCAGTTTGTGGTACTTTGTTATGGCAGCTCTATGACGCTAAGGCATGTCAGAGGAGCAGCTCTGAGAAGGTCATAATGAAGTTACATCAACACGTGGGAAGAAAGAGCTCAATTCTGCCTTGAATCATCCGTGCCTTTCGCTTCTGGGCACATGGGTTTGACAGATAAGGTTAATTGCCACCAGTTACTAACTGGTAACTAAAAGTTTGATTGAGCTGTGGAAACTGAAGCAAACATTGTCCATTTGAACAAAACCTGAAGAGGTATTAGGTGAGAATTCAAAAAGTTTAGATAGTCTTTTAAATTTTCTTCATGTTTTAAAATTTTTTGAAGACAAGTCACAGTAGAGAAGATAGTGATCTTGTGCTTTTTATGAAGTGCTTTTTAATATAAGGAAAATGGATTATTACTTGTGAATATTTCACATTGTAGATAATCATGATTTTCTGTGTTCTAATTTTGAACTTAAGATCCATAAAGATTAGAATCTGACATTGAGAAATTGTGAGAGCCTCCAGGGATGTTTCAGATATAAGAAAATGCAGTGAGCCTGTCCAAATAACTGATCACACCTCAACTTTGCTGCTTACTTAGAAATCAATGCCACACAGATGCAGTAGCTGCATTTTAGATGAGAGGGAATGGGATAAAGATATACTATAGATATTTGATGACATTTAATTTTCTGGTCTACATACGATAATTAAATGGATATTCCAGGATGCTACATTTACGAAGGGAAAGGAAACTTGTGTAGTTGTCCTTATTAACTTAAATAGTTTATTTATACACTGAAATACATCGAGAGTTAAAGATTTTAATACAAATTTACAATAGGTACCAAGTCTTAAATATTACAATTATATATAGTTGAGCTACTGAATTTTTGCAAATAGGAAGTCTTCTGGATAAGAAACCTAAGATCTTAATGAGAGAAGGCTACTGAATCCCCCAAAAGATGATAATTGACATACAGCATCTGACACAGTCAATTCTCAATAAATACTAGTCTCCTTATCCTTCCCTCTATAATTTACATAGAATCTAATTTCTAGAGCTTACATATAGTTACTGGAAATGTGGCACAGTATAAATATATTTTTGTTCATTTCTTTTTACATAGATTCTGTAAAACTTAACACAACTACAGGTATATCTCATAATGCCTAATAAATATGCTTCTCAGAAGTTATAATTGAATGGTGTCTTAAATGCAATAAAAAACTAATTATTTGAAAGCATACTGAGGTGAATTCCTTTGTAATTTGAGTGTTATGTAAGCCTGTGTTACCATGGACTGGATTTTATTAAAATGGGCCACTTCTTAAGTACTCACATTGATGAGAAAAATGTCACAGTAGACAGTGAATGTTCAAGGGAAGTAATTGAAGTGCAAAATGTTTAAATGGGAAAAGGAAACTTTCACCTTTAAAAGATATTTAAACACTCATTTGTATCATGAAGGAGCTGAAAATCTAATAGGGGTGTATATTCACCTTTCCCGATTTTGAAAATATATCTGTATTTCCAACTGGGCTTATATATAGTTGTCACAAGGCAGAGAGTTTGCCCAAATGACTTGATTTTAAAGTGTTTTAAAGTTCTTTTTTACCATAGTGCAGACAAAGGACTTTTTTTACAAAGTTATTTTAGTGACATATAAACACCTAAAATTTCCCCCTTTTAACCACAGTCAATTATATAATTTAATGCAATTAATTACGTTCACAATGTTGTGCTACTATCATCACCACCCATTACCAAAACATTTCCATCTTTTCAAATAGGCTCACTCTGCATTTTAAGCCTGAACTCCGCATTTCCTATCTCTACTTCCCTCCTCTGGCAACCTATATTCTAGATTCTGACTCTATGAATTTTCTAATTTTAACTAATTCATATTGCTGAGATCATATAATGTTTGTTCTTTTGTGCCTTGAATATTTCATTCAACATGATGTGTTCAAGATTCATCCATCTTGTTGCATGTTTCAGAATGTCATTCCTTTTTACAGCTGAACAATACTGTATTGTGTGTATATATCAAATTTTATTTACCCATTCATAGGTTGATGGACACTTGGGTTGCTTTCATCTTTTGGCAATTGTGTATAATGCCACTGTGAATATTGGTATACAAATATCTGTTTGAATCTCTGTTTTCAATTCTTTAGGGTATGTACCTAGAAATAGGATTGCCAAGTCATATGGTAATTCCATATTTAACTTTCTGTGGAACTGTCATACTGTCTTCCACAGCAGCTGCAATATTTTACATTTCCACCAGTAATGAATGAATGTTCTTATTTCTCTACATCCTCTCCAACACTTGTAATTTTGTGTTTTTTAATAGTAGCCATTCTAGTGCCATCTCATTTTGGTTTGATTTGCATTTCCCTGATAGCTAATGATGTTGAGCATTTTTTCATGTGCATTTTGGCCATTTGTATTTCTTCTTTGCAGAAAAGTCTTTGCCCATTTTTAAACTAGGTAGTTTATCTTTTTTTCATAGAGTGGAAGGATTTCTTTAATATATTCTGGTTATTAAACCCTTATTGGATATGTGGTTTCCAAATATTTTCTCCCATTGTGCAGGTTGTCATTTCACTTTCATAATAAAGTCCTTTGAGGCACAAAAGTTTTAAATTTTGATGAGATCCCATTTATCTGTTTTTTTTTTTTCCCTATTGTAGTTTGTGGTTTAGGTGTAAAGGCTAAGAAACCATTCCCATCACAAAGTCCTAAAGAAGCTTACTTACATCTTCTTCTAGTAGTTTAATACTTCTAGCTCTTATATTTAGGTGTTTGAACCATTTTAAGTTGTTTTTCCAATAGTGTGAGGTACGAGTCCACCTATATTCTTTTTCGTATGGAGATCCAGTTTCCCCAGCAACATTTGTGGAAGAGACTATTCTTTCCCAATTGAGTGGTTTTTGACCCCTTGTCAAAAATCAGTTTGCCACAAATGTGAGAGTTTTTTCTGAATGCTCAGTTTAATTCCATAGGTCTCTATGACTGTTCTTGTGCCAGTACCACGATTTTTAAAAAATATTTATTTTATTTATTTCTCTCCCCTTCCCCCCATTGTCTGCTCTCTATGTCCATTTGCTGTGTGTTCTTCTGCATCCGCTTGTATTGTCAGGTGGCACTGGGAAACTGCATCTCTTTTTGTTGTGTCATCTTGCTGCGTCAGCTCTCTCTGTGTGCAGCGCCATTCTTGGGCGGGCTGTGCTTTTTTCACGTGGGGCGGCTCTCCTTGTGGGGCACTCTCCTTAAGCGTGGGGCACCCCTACATGGGCGCACTCCTGCGTGGCATGGCACTCCTTGCACGTGACAGCACTGTGTGTGGGCCAGCTCACTACATGGATCAGGAGGCTCTGGGTATAGAACCTTGAACCCTCCATATGGTAGATGGATGCTCTAGCAGTTCATCCACATCTGCTTCCCTAGTACCATGATGTTTTGATTACAGTGGCTCTCTTTTTTGCTTTTTTTTTGAAGAATACTAGATAAGTTTATTAAGTTTATTATAGTTCATAGTTTTGTTTCCCAATCCTGAGGACTCTGAGATGGTGATGCCCACTCACCTTTAATTGAGGGGGGGCTTTGATCCCATACATCCGATGGATGGGACTCTTGCTTGCAGTTGTAGGCACTCTTGGTTCCTTGTTATGTTATTTGTCCATCATGTCCTTCCCAATAGTTATCCTGGGTAAGTGCCTTGAACTGAAGAGTAGGAGTTGCAACTCTTTTGAGATTCAAGGTTCAGTTGGCACATGGATAGCCTACAGATTTAAGTCTCTTGGATGTACACCTATCAACTCTAGTAGTAATTACAGGTTCAAATAGAAGGATAGAAGAGTCACGCATAGGGAAACCACTGTTGAGTCTAACTCTGTCACACGGGGGAGCATAAATACCAGATTAGGGCCCACTGGCAAGGGCCAAATTCCTGAGTTTTCTGCCCTTACTGCAGTGTCTGGATGTCTCCATATCCCTGAGGAGCGTCTCTATTTGGGGTAGTGTCTACTTTGGCTGTCAATGAGATCCTGTTGAGATGTGTGTAAGTGCTACCTCTGGGAAGGCCTCCCGATTCACTCTGAAGTCTCATAACCATAAAAACTCATTTGTTTTTAGCTTCCCACCTTTTTGGTCAAGGTCTTTTTTTTTTTTTCTTCCAGATGCTTTGTTTGTTAGTACTTGGTAACAATCGCTCAGTGCCAGGGAGGGTCATCCCTGGGAGTCATGCTGGGGGGAAGTTATTGCTTTTATATGCTGAGTTCAGCTTAGAGAGGGTACAGTGACTTTGTTTTAAGGTCAGGAAGTATGAGTCCTCCAACTTCATTCTTCTTTTACAAGATGGCCTTAGCTACTCAGGGCCCCTTACCCTTTTATATAAAATTAATAATTGGCTTTTCCTTTTCTACAAAGATGGTTGTTGAATTTTGATTGGGATTGAGTTGAATTTGTAAATAATTATGGATAAAATTGATATCTTAACAATATTTAATATTCCAACCCAAGAACACAGACTGTTCTTCCTTTTATTTGGATCTCCTTTGACTTATTTTAGCAGTGTTGTGTTTTGTAGTTTTCTGTTTACTAGCCCTTTACACTACTGACCAATATTCCTCAATATTTGATTATTTTAATTGCCATTGTAAATAGAATAGATTTCTTAATTTTTTTTCTGATTGTTTATTGCTAGTGAGTAGAATCACTGACGATTTTGGGGTTTTTATCTTGTACCCTGCTCCTTTGCTGAGTCCAATTATTATTTCTGGAGCACTGTTAAGGATTTCTCAGGGTTTTATGCATATAGGATCATTTCATCTGTAAACAGGGAAAGTTTTAGTCCTTTCCTATTTGTATACATTTTATTTGTTTTTCTTGCTTAGTAGCTCTGGCTAGAACTTCCAGTACAACTTGAGTAACAGTGGTGACAGTGTCATCCTCATCCAAGTCTTAGAGGGAAAGCTTTCAATCTTTCACCATTAGATATGATGATATCTGTGGATTTTTCATATATGCCCTTTAACACATTGAGAAAGTTACCTTCTATTCTTAGCTTTTTTAAGTGTTTTAATCAAGAAGGAATTCTGAAATTGTCAAATATATTTTCTGCATCAATGGAGATGATCATATTTTCTCCCTTTGTTCTGTTAATGTTGGGTATTACATTAATTCATTTTCATATGTTATCCTTGCACAACTCTCACTTCGTCATGGTGTATAATTCTTTTAATGTGCTGTTGGATTCAGTTTGCTAGTATTTAGTTGAGGGTTTTTGCATCTATATTCATAAGAGATATTGGCATAATTTCCCTTTTTCGTGGTATCTCTCTGTGGCTTCTATATTATGGTGAAATTTTCCTTATAGAATGAATTAGGAAGTATTCCCTTCTCTTCACTTTTTGGAAAGAATTTGAGTAGGGTTGGTGTTAATTTTTCTTGGAGTGTTGGTAAAATTCCTTTGTGAAGCCATCAGTCCTGGGTTTCTCTTTTTGGAAAATTTTTGATTACTGATTCAATTACTTGACTAGTTATTGGTTTGTTGAGATTTTCTATTTCTTAAGTCAGTGCACATAAATTGTTTCTAGAAATTATTTCATTTTATATAGGTTATCTAATTTTTTGCAGAGTAATACATGGTATCCTTTTACAGCCCTTTTTATTTCAGTGGAATTGGTAATAATGCCCCTCTTTTCATTTCTGATTTTAGTTATTTGTGACCTCTCTCTTTTTAAATGCATCAGTCTAGCTAAAGATTTGTGAATTTTATTGATCTCCCAAAATCTACTTTTGGGTTTGTTGATTCTCTAATATTTTTATTTTCTATTTCATTTATCCACTATCATCTTCATTATTTCCTTTGTTCTGCTTGCTTTGGATTTCATTTACTTTTCTTTTTATAGCTCTTACAGTTTTGAGGTTAGGTCTCTAATTTGAAATCTTCTCATTTAATGTAAGCATTTAGAGTTTTAAATTTCTTGCTCAGCACTGTCTTTGCTACATCCCATGAGTTTTTGTATGTTGCATTTTCATTTTCACTTGCCTCCAGATATTTCATAATTCCCTTGTGATTTATTCTTTATCCCTTTGGTTGTTTAAGAGTAATATTGTTTAATATTTAAATATTTGTGAATTTTTCACTTCTCCCTCTGTTTTAGATTTCTAGCTTTAGTCCATTGTGATCAGAAGAGATACATTGTATGATTTTAATATTTAAAAATTTTTTGAGACTTGCTTTACTACTTAAGATAGGGTCTAACCTGTAGAATGATCTATTTGCACAGAGAAGAATGTATATCCTGTTTTTGTTGGGTGAACTCTTCTATATATGTTTGTTAGGTTTATTTGGTTTAGAATATCATTGAAGTCTTGTAATTCCTTGTTGATTTCTGACTAGATATTCTATCCATTATTAAAAGTGGTGTATTAAGGTTTCCTGCAATGAAGGTAGCACCATTTCTCCCTTAAGATCTGTCAGTATTTGCTTCATATGTTTGGGGGCTCTTCTGTTAGGTGCATATATATTTGTAATTGTTATATCTTCTTGTTGAATTGTTCCTTCATCAGTATATAATGACTGTTTTTGTTCCTCACAATGGTTTTAGACTTAAAAACCTATTTCATCTGATATTAGTATAGCTAACTCACCTCTCTTTTGGTTACTACTTGAATGATAATTTTTTTTCACCCTTTCACTTTCAATTTACTTAAGTCAAGTGGCCATGCTTCTTTTTTTTAATCAGTTCTGCCAATTTCTGAGTAGAACCCATTGACATTCAAGATCGTTACTGATAATGTGGACTTTCTTCTTCAATTTGGCTATTTACTCTTTCTAAGTCTTCTACCTTTCTTTTTACTTAAATCTTTCATTAATGCTTATTTTCATATTTGTTTGATTTTTTATATTGTACCATCTTGAGTCTCTTCTCATTTCTATCTGGATATATTTTTCATACATTTTCTTGTAGTTATCCTGGGGATAAAATGTAACATCCTCATATATAGAAATCATTTGTTTGATACCAATTTAACTTCAAAAGTATATATATAATACACTGTTCCTATACTCTCCTGCCCCCCCAACATTTTTGTTTTTGTTACAAATGTTATCTTTATACACTGTATATGTTAAACCAAAGATTTATTACTTTTTATACATTTTCACTTTTGCACCTGTAGGGAATAAGAAGTGGAGTTACATACCCAAAAACACAATATAAAAACACTGTCATTTAGAATTTCTTATATTAAAAGCTTTAGCAGAGGTCTTTATTTCTATATACCCACTTTGAACCACTGCCCCGTGTTGTTTCTTTTCAGTTTAAAGAACTCTCTTTAGCATAGATTGTAGGGCAGATTTAGCGATAATGGACTTTCTCAGCTTTTGTTTATCTGGGAATGTCTTAACCTTGCCCTCATTTTTGAAAGAAAGGTTTACCAGATATAAAATTCTTGGCTGTCAGATTTTTCCTCAGCATTTTAAGTATTTCAATCCACTTGCTTCTTGCCTCCATGATTTCTGATGAGAAACAGACACTTAATTTAATTGGGACTCCCTTGTATGTAATACATTGCTTTTCTCTTGCAGCTTTCAGAACTCTCTCCTTGTCTTTTGCACATGACAGCTTGATCAATATGTATTGGGGCCTATTTCTTTTCAAGTTTATCCTGTTTAGTGTTCTCTGTACTTCTTGGATGTACATATTCACATTTTGGAGGGAAGTTTGCTATCATTATGTCTTTGAGCCTTCCTTCTGCCCTTCTCTCTCTTTTCCTTCTGGGACTCCTACAGTGTGGATATTGTATGCCTGAGTGTGTTCTACATGTCTGTTAGGCTATTTTTGCTTTTTATAATTCTTTTTTTCTCTTCACTTCTCAGCCTAACTCATTTTAGTTGTATTGTCTTTGAATTCACTGATACTTTCTTCTGCCAGCTCCACTCTGCTGTTGAAACCTTCCAGGGAAATTTTCATTCCAATTATTGTGGTCTCCAACTTGAGTAGTTCTGTTTGGTTCCTTTTTAAAATTTATCTTATTGAAATCCACATATTGTTCATTCATTGTTTTTCTGATAGACTTTAATTTTTTCTCTTTATTTTCCTTCATCTCTTCAAGCATATTTAAAACCATTTTTGTTTGTTTCTTTATTTCTGAGGTGCTGGGGATTGAACTTGGGACCTTGTATGTGGGAAGCCGATGCTCAACCATGGAGCCATATCAGCTCCCCTGAGTTTGTTTCATTTATTTGCGTCTGCTTTGTTGTTGTCATTGTTTATTTGTTTGTTTGTTTTTAGGAGGCAATGGGTACTGAAATTTTCTGGCTTGTCATCCTCTTCCTGTGGATATGCCATCATTTCCTGTTTTTCTTTTTTTTTTGTAATCTTTTGTTGCACACTGTACATTTCAATACTTTCAAGTATTAGCACTTGTATTTATTCTCTGAAATGTCTGTTTCTTGAGTTTGTAACCAGCTGTTGATGTGACAGAGATTTTCTTGAGTGTCAGGAGGTAACAAAAACAAGCAAACTTAAGCAAAAACACCTGTCACTGTCTTTGACAATCGGCTTTGCATTGGCTCATACTCTCCTTAGGTGTTCAGCCCTCCCTCCAGGAATGTCAAGCCAAGGCCAGTGCAAAGTGCTGGGTCCTCTCTGTTTTTTTTTTGGCCTCTGTCTTTTTCTGGGCTTATGCTTGCCCATAGCATAAAGAGTTCCCCTGTTTAAAGGAGTTTGAATGAACCCTCTGCTTTCCAGGAAACATCTTCTCACTTTGGGTCTTCAGCTGCTGGACTTCAAGCACCTAAGCCTCAGGCTGTTTGCCTCAGTGTTTCTTATACTGCTCTTGTCCTTTCAAGTTGCTTTCTCCTGGAGAGCAAATTCTGGTACACCAGAGAAGAGTTTCCCAGGTCAGTATTTCCCACCTTGAGCAAGGCCAGTGATAAAGAAAGGGAGTGCCAACAGCTCCAAACTGCCTTAGGAAAGGGATAAGGGAGGGGCCAGAAGGTCACCAGAAGATTCGCCCATGGATCCCAAAGCAGAACATTCTTGACTCAGCCCCTGCTCAGCCAGTGCAGCCCTTTGCCTCTTCTCCATGGCTCTAAGGAATCTACCAGCTTTAAGTCTTTGCCATCTTTGTCAAAGGCAGGTTGGAGCAATGACTTCCCTCAGAACCAGGCCACCAAGCAATCCAAAGTGGCTAATCAAAAGCAATGCTTGGGAGGTGGATTTGGCTCAACTGATGGGGCATCTGCCTACCATGTGGGAGGTCTAGGGTTCAAACCCAGGGCCTCCTGAATCGTGTGCAGTGCTGATGTGCACAGGGGGTGCCGTATCATGTGGGGGTGTCCCCCTTTTAGGGGAGCCCCCCATGTGCAGGGGGTGCGCCCTGCAGGGGGAGCCGCCCCGCATGAAGGGAGTGCAGCCTGTTTAGAAGTGGCACCGCATGCGTGGAGAGCTGGCACAGCAAGATGATACAACAAAAAGAGACACAGATTCCTGGTGCTACTGACAGGAATGCAGGCAGGCGTGGAGGAATGCACAGTGGGTGGATGCAGAGGGCAGACAATTGGGGGGGGGGGGAAGGGGAGAGAAATAAATAAAAAATAAATCTTTTTTTCTTTTTTAAAGCAATGCCCAGTGATCAGCCCATGTTCTTCTTGGACATTGGGAAAGTAGAATTTTATGTCTCTCTCTGGGGCATAAGCTATGCCAGGGGCCAGATCTCACTGCTGCCTGCTGTGAGAATTGGAGGTTGGCACCAGTAACTGCCATGCATTGTTTACCATAATTTACCAGGCTCTTCTTTATACTCTTCTCTAGATGCTATAGAGTGTTCTACTGGAATCAGGATTTTGAAATAGTTGTTCTGTTGTGGCACTCATTTCTGGTACTTCCTACTGTACCATTTTCCCACAATTCCTCCAAAGGAATTTTTTTAAAACCTTTTACATACAGGGTGAAAAAAAATGGTGCATCACCACTTTTTGAAATGGCATATGAAAGAGAAAAAAGAATTCTTTAAAGATCATTGTTCCCATAATTATTATTTCATTCAATTAGTTGACGGAATTTATGTTACTGTTGCAATTAGATTGCAAAATACTTTGAGAAAAATAAAAAGCTCTTTTCAGAACTTTGTTTACCAAAAGGACTGCAAAATATTAACCAATCTGCCTCCCACCACAATGAAAGACACCTGATTTAGGAAAGAGGGCTTAAATGTTCTCTGTATTTCCTTATATACTTACCTTGCCAAAAAAAATATAAGAACTATAAACAAACAATAATTGCAACCAAAGGGAACATTTCTTTATTTGCAAGTTGTTACATTTAAAATAATTTCTCTCTGAGGGAGATTATGTCAGTCTATCCAACAAATATTTATTTATATGTACTCTACTCCTTATCAACTAAAGGTATTAGATTCTGTGAAGCACACAATGATGAATTCATCATGGTATCTTCCCTCGGAGAGCATGAAGTCTTTTGAGAATAAGGAAGCGCATATACAAATAATAAAGTATTCCTGCTCCAAGGGATAGTGTGCCAGAGAAGGGAGAAATTATCTATAGCTGCGGGAAACAGGAAAGCATTCACAAATTAGGTGGCATTTGAAATGAGGCTATGGGCATCACATCTGTGGGGAGTCATTCCCAGTAGAGAACCCTCTGTTAGTAAAGGCTCTGGAAAAGACAGCAGTGCTTCCAAAGAGGGTGAGTCCTTCTGTTTTCTTGGATACAGACAAGCATGAGTGCAGGAAAAGTGTGAGAGAAATCAGACCATGGAGGGCCTGGCCTTGCATGCCAGGCTGGAGGGTTTAGACTTAATTTTCTACGCAGGGGAGATGACTGAAGGGTTTTGAGCAGGAAAAGACTATGGCTAAATACATGTTTCAAGAAAAGTAATCTTATGGTGCTGGAAAGAAGAGAGAGGGAGGTTCAGAGATGGGGGACCCATTGTGTGGACATTATAGGGACTTCAGGTATGAGGAGATCAGAACCTGAGGAGGGAGAAGTAGATGCTTACAGGATAAACGTTGGGAGAAGCAGAAGTATTAAGCAGCCAACGGGATGGGGAATGTTAAGGGGTAGGTTGGAGGGAGACGCCAAAAAGGATTTAAGTATCAGCCTTGGAGGAGAAAGGTGGCAAGGCAATAACAGATATAGGAACCGCAGGGCTAGAAACAGGTTTGGAAATACAATTGCTATCTTATAAATTTGTGATCTTGTCTTACCTGCCCTACTTGGCATATGAAGTAGGTGTTTCATGCTTGCTATGAAAGATAATGATTTTCATGATTTATTATTCAGGCATTGACATATTTGGGTGATTAATTTCTTTCTAAAACTAGATAAGGATTTATTTAACTTGCTGAATTATATTGATGGCATATGCGAATTCCCTAAATATTTGGATTCAATAGTATTGTCCCTTATAGGTATATGCTACCAGTCAAAGCCCAGAGTCCTGGCAGTGAAACCCTTTGATTAAAGAAAACAAGATGTGAGTTTAAGCCACATTCTAGTTTTTGAACACTAACAAGCTATGTGATATGGTCCTTCATGTCAGTGTTATTTAAAGTGGATGCTTAAGGAGTGCACAGAATATGTTATGATGTATGGGTGTGCGACAGACTTGAAGCTATTTCCTTTGAAGAACATCTGTAAAATTTGCCTGAAAATGTGCCAGTTTTGATTTCTCTGAAATGGTGTTATGAATGGAGAGTGGGATATAAGATTGAGGGGTTGATTATAAACACAACATTGGACTGCAAATAGAATTATCCATAAATTTAATGATCATCAATACTTCTGTGGGAGGGCCTAAACCCCAGCCATGAATCTGAATGTTACTTTGCAACAAAGACAGCAAAGAAAATAGTATATATCCAATTATTCAGCAAAAGCCAAGGACCTATTTAAAATGGATGACTAAGCATATTTTAAAGACAAGTTAATATTTTTAAATACCTGTGATTAATTCCAGCCTGATTTAATAAAACAGAAGTACTGGGAGGATCTTTACAGATCAGTCAATAATTATCTTATAGACTGTCATTGCCCTTTCATTACTTTTCCTTTTATTTTGTCTCATCCCACAATTTTAAATAATTCTTTCTTGGTAATCATGAATTTTCTTTGAATGCCCAGATTCTAACTTTGGCTCCTCTGCGGGAAAGAAGCAGATATAAATTTGAAGGCTTACCTAACCTCATTTCTCAGCTATCACCCACGGGCCCAGGTTGGTGAAGTACTTCTCACAGAGTCTCCTTTGAATCACTTGCCAACTCTCTCTGAGCCCCGTGACTAGACTTTAAAGGTTTTTTTGTAATCTTGCTGTGTTAGAGAACATCTGGGTGAAAAATGGCGCTTTATGATATGGATCCTAATCACCTACATGGTAGAGCTGGGCTTGGAACACCTTTATCTGGAGTGACTGAGGATTTGCGGTTAGTTCACAATTGCCCCCATGGGGAGAATATGGAAACACCAAAAATATATTTTACAAAATTAATTCCATATTCAGTCACTTTGAGAATCTTAGATTACTACGTTATTAATTTTGAAAAAAAAACCACTTATAAAATGCTTAACTTTTTGTAGTTAACAAACAACAAACAACAAAACCCATCTCAACCTAAAAAGTTTACAACCATACTTTTGTTGAGTAAAACCCAATATGGAGAGTGGATGTGACTCAAAGCAGTTGAGGGTCCACCTTCCAAATGGGTGCCTCCTGAAAAAACAAAAACAAACAACAAGCAAACAAATGAAAAAAACAAATCAGGGGAGCTGATGTGGCTCAGTGGTTGAGTGCCAGCTTCCCACATACGAGGTCCTGGGTTCAATTCTCAGCCTCTAGTACTTAAAAAAAGAAACAAAAAACCAATATGTTCCATAGATAATATATTTCATTGCTGAAATGCAGTTGATAGTACCATGCAAAATTCAATGAATGTAATGTCATTTTTCTAGTTTCAAGTATATTTTAATACTGAAAGAAAAGCATGAGACAGTCAATTCTGCTATGATTAAAACTAAATTCCATATATTAATAGCCACTGAGGTCTGTTAAATCTGAGGAAAAGATTCATGCAGTCATTAATTTCCATTCTTAGTCATTAGAATGAAATAGGATGTATCAGTATGCCTCTTAAAATACTTTTGGATTATGTATTAAATACAAGATTAGTACTTTAAAAAAGTACAATGGGAGTTTTTTTTAGTAGTTTACTATTAAATTAACAAAAATGAAACAATGAAGTAGTGATGGTCTGAGGTTTGTTTCTTTTTTTGTTTCTTTGTTTCCCTGAAAATCACTCCAAACTTTTTCACAATGTGTTTTAGCACATCCTGGAAGTAATAAACATCATATTATTCAGCTATTACTTAAACAACATATAAAAATAATTGCACTAATCCTATTATTCAGTTGGACTTAGACAAATCTTGAAGAAGAAAATGGGATTATTATTGGCACATGGACCTTATTAAACTCTTTATTTTGAGATAATTGTAGATTTATATTCAGTTGTAAGAACTAATACAGAGAGATCCCATGTGCTCTTTTCCCAGTAATCCCCAATTGTAACATCTTGCAAAAGTGTAGTGCAACAACCAGGGTGTTGGCATGAAGACTGTCAAGATAAAGAACCTTTCCATCTCCCAGGATCGTTCATGCTGTCTTTTATAGCCATGCCCACTTCCCTCCTGCCCCATACTCTTTCCTTAATCTCTGGTATTCCGTAACAATGTACTTATTTTTAAAATATTGTCATTTCAAGAATATTACATTAACAGAAACCATGTGTTATGGAACCTTTTAGACTGTCTTTTTCACTCAGCATAAATCCCTTGTGACCCATGCAGATTGTTGCATGTACCAATACTTTGTTCCTTTTTATTACTGAATGGTGTTTATTCTATGGTATGGATGTACCTGTGTCTGTTTAACCTTTGGCCCCTGAAGGAAATCTGGGTTGTTACCAGTTTTGGACTATTACAAACACAGCTCCTATGAACAATTATATTCAGCTTTTTGTATGAACATAAGTTTTCATTTCTCTTGTTAAATAACCAATTGATGGGTCATGGGGAAGTTACATGTTTATATTTTTTAAAAAACTGTTTTCCACAGAGGTTATTCCCACCTGCAATGTATGAGTGATCCCATTTCTGTGCATCATCATCAGCATTTGGTCTTGTCACTTATTAAAGATATTACCCATTTTGATAGATGATGGTAGCTGTTGGAGATTTTGACCAGAGGGGTATCGGAAGTGAAAGAAAGAGAAAAGGGGGAAGGAATGAGCAAGAGAGCTGGGATCAGGGGGTCTGCGAGTAATAACTCCTCAGACAACTTTATTGTTTACAAGGGGCTCTCTACATACCCCAGTCTACGTGACAACAAGCAGGAACACGTAGCCTACGTGACATGCAGTTAACTATCAGCATTACCTATAGTCTAAGGAATTAAAAAAATCTTATCTCAAGGTACAAAGTCTAAGTGTTCTATTCACTACAAAAGGTATGTGCTCATCTTTTCTTTCAGCCTTTAACAGCTTCAACCCATTTGCCGGGAACTCTTAATTACCGCATTCCTTAGGGTGCAAGCGTAGCCCTGGAGACAGCACTAGCATGGAGACAGCACATCTCTCCTTGTGAGGCCACTGTGCCTCAGTTTCCATCAGGTAGTGATATTGTATGTGTTTTTAATTTACTTTTCTCTAATGGCTAATAATGTTGAAATTTTTTTCATGCGCTTATGTATCATCTGCATATATCTTACAACACAATGTATCTTAGGGTCTTTTGCCCATTTCTAGCTGGAATGTTTGGTTTCTAATGTTGAGTTTTGAGAGACCTTTACATATTCTACATACTAGGTTTTTGTAAGATATGTGGTTTGCAAATATTTTCCAACAGGCTGTAATTTGTCTTTTTATACTACTGGGTCTTTTACAGACCAAAAAACAATAATTTTTATGAAATTCAACATGTCAAATTTTCCTTTCATGAATAGTGCTTCTGATAACAAGGCTAAGACCAGTTTGCTTAACCCAAGGCCCTGAAGTGTGTCCTAATTTTCTTCTAAAAATGTTAAAGCTTTATGTTTTATATTTAATTCCATGATCCATTTTGAGTTAATAAGATGTGAGACTTAGATTGATGCCCCTTTTTATTTTTGCCTATGGATGTTCACTGGCTCAGCACCATTTGTTGAAAAGGCTAACCTTCTTCCAATGAATTGCTTTTGCACCTTTATAAAAAATCATTTGTGTGGGTCTGTATCTGAGAGCTCTATTCTGTTCCATGATCTTTGTGCTGTCATTCTACCATCATCATGCTTAATGTCTACCACCGTCATGCTTAATGTCTCTCTAATACATACTACTTCTTGATTATGGTAGATTGATTCCTCCCACTTTGTTTTTTTTTTTTTCAAAATTGTTTCAGCTGCTTTAGTTCCTTTGCCTTACCTTATACATTTTAGCATTATTTTGTCTTTGTCTACAAAAATCTTACTAGGATTTTGATAGGATTTGCATACCAATTTGGGGAGAATCAACCTCTTTACTATGTTGAGTCTTCTATTCTATGAGTGTGGTATGCCTATTCATTTATTTATATATTCTTTGATTTCTTTCATCAGTTTTCTGTAACTTTCAGTATGTGTCTTAAATATGGTTTATTAGATTTACGCCTAAGTATTTCATTTTTGGTGATTGTAAATTGTTTCATATTTTAAATTTCAGTGTCTCTATGTTCATTTCTAGTTAATGGAAATATGAGAGATTTTTGTATGTTTATCTTATATCTTGTGACTTTGCTAAACTCACTTCTTTTTTTTTTTAAGATTTATTTTTTTATTTATTTCTCTCACCTTTCCACCTTCCCCCCATTGTCTGCTGTGTCCATTCGCTGTGTGTTCTACTGTGTCTGCTTATATTCTTGTTAGTGGCATTGGGAATCTGTCTCTCTTTTTGTTGCATCATCTTGCTGCATCAGCTCTCCGTGCATGCAGTGCCACTCTTGGGCAGGCTGTGTCTTTGTGTGGGGCAGCTCTCCTTGCGGGGTGCACTCCTTGCGTGTGGGGCTCCCCTACACGGGGGACACCCCTGCGTGGCACGGCACTCCTTACGCACATGAGCACTGTGCATGGGCCAGCTCATCACACAGGTCAGGAGGCCCTGGTTTAAACCCTGGACCTCCCATGTGATAGGAAGATGTTCTATCAGGTGAGCCAAATCCACTTCCCAAACTTACTTCTGAGTTCTAAAAGTTTTGTGGTAGATTCCTTTGGACTGTCTACATAGACAATTATGTCATCTGCAAATAGGGACAATTATATTTCTTTCTGTCTGCTCCCTATGCCTTTTTTTCCCCTAAATTTTAGAACATTTTCATTGCTCCAAAGATGAAGAAAAAAACAAAGCAAAACAGAAAAAGAAAAATTCTTCTCCTTATACCCTCTACCTGTAACCCATACCATTGGTATAATATCTTTGTTACAATTGATGAAAAAAATTACAATATTATTGATAATTATAGTCGACAATTTTCAAACATTTACTATTGTAAATTCTGCACAAATTAAGCATTTATACCTCTTCACTGCTCTCATTCTATTTCCTGGTAGCCTACATTCTAGATATTAAGTTCATGAGTTCACACATTGGAATTAATTCATATTAGTGAAATCACACAATATTTTGTGCTTAACTCATTTCACTCAACATAATGTCCTCAAAGTTCATCCATGTCGTTGCATGCATAAAGACTTCACTTAACAGCTGAATTCATCATTTCTATGTTTTGTTTGCCTTTTCATCAATTGATGGACACTTGGGTTGTTTCCATTTTTGGTAACTGTGAATAATGCTACTATGAACATTGGTGTACGTATGTCCGTTTGTGTCCCTGTTTCATGTCTTCTGAGTATATTCTTACAGGCGAGATTGCTGGATCATAGGGCAGTTCTGTACTTAGTTTCCTGAGAAACTGCCAAACTTTCTTCCACTGTGATTATACCATTTTACATTCTCACCAGCAGTGAATAAGTGTTCCTATTTCTCTACAACTTCTCCAGCACTTGTTGTTTTCCATTTTTTAAATAGTGACCTTTCTAGTGGGTGTGAATTGGTATCTTGTTGTGCTTATGATTTGCATTTCCCTAATAGCTAATGATGTTGAACATCTTTTCATGTGCTTTTAGCCATTTGTATTTTCTTTGGTCTAATATTGTTCAAGTCTTTTGCACATTTCTTTTTATTTTTTTTAGATTTATTTATTTGTTTATTTATGTATTTAATTATTTATTTCTCTCCCCTCTCCCCCCCAGGTTGTCTGTTCTCTGTGTCTATTTGCTGCATCTTCTTTGTCCGTTTCTGTTGTTGTCATTGACACAGAAATCTGTGTTTCTTTTTGTTGCGTCATCTTGTTGTATCAGCTCTCCGTGTGTGTGGGACCATTCTTGGGTAGGCTGCACTTCCTTTTGCGCTGGGCGGCTCTCCTTACGGGGCACTCTCCTTGCACGTGGGGCTCCTCTACATGGGCGACACCCCTGCATGGCAGGGCACTCCTTGCGCACATCAGCACTGTACATGGGCCAGCTCCACACGGGTCAAGGAGGCCCGGAGTTTGAACTGTGGACCTCCCATGTGGTAGATGGACGCCCTAATCACTGGGCCAAGTCTGCTTCCCCACATTCCTTAATTGGGTCATATTTGCCTTTCTCTTGTTAAGTTTTAGGATTTCTTTATATATTCTGAATATTAAACCCTTATCAGATACGTGGTTTCCAAATATTTTCTCCCATTAAGCATCCTGTCTTTTCACCTTGTTGACAAATTCCTTTGAAACACTAAAATATTCAGTTTTTAGGAGGTCCCACTATTTTTTCTCTCACTGTTTGTACTTTGGGTGTAAGGTCTGAGAATCTTCTCCCTACCACAAGATGCTTCTCTATATTGTCTTCTAGGAGTTTTATGATCCTAGCTCTTACATTTAGGTCTTTGATCCATTTTGAGTTAAATTTTGTATGAGATGTGGGATACGAGTCTTCTTTCATTCTTTTGGATATGGAAATCCAGTTCTCCCAGCACCATCTGTTGAAGAGATTGCACTGTCCCTGCTAGTGGACTTGGCAGATGTATTAAAAATCAGTTGACCATAAATGTGCTCACTATGCCTTTTATTTCCTTTTCTTGCCTTACTGAACTGGTTAGAACTTCCAGGATTATATTGAATAAGAGTGGTGAGAGTGGACTTCTGTGCCTTGTTCCTAACCTTAGGTGGATTCGAAACAAATGTAATCTACACTTATGTGTAATACTATGTGTAGGTTTTTTGTAGAAACACATTTTCAAGCTGAGAAAGTTTCCTTTTAATCCTGTTTTTCTGAATGGGAATGAAGTTTTGTCAAATCTCATGTGACTTTATTTCTTTAACCAGTTAATATGGATGGTTACATAATTTTTTATTACAGAATTTGAATTTCAGATCTGAAATAAACCAGTTTGCCATGGTGTATAATCTTTTTTTATGTATTCATGAATTTATTCATTAGTATTTTACTAATGATTTTAATAACTGAATTCATGAAGGATATTTGTCTGTCGTTTTCTTGTTTGTACTGTCATTGTCTGGTTTTGGTGGTAATGCTGTCATCATAGAATTAATTGCCAAATGTTCTGTCCTCCTCCATTTTCTGGAAGAGAGCATATGGAATTGGTAATATTTATTTTCTTTAAACATATAGTAGAATTCTTCAGTGAAACAATTTTTAGCCTGGAGATTTTGTTTTTGGAAGTTTTTAAAATTACAAATTCAATTTCCTTAATAGTGATAGGGTTTTCAAACGATCTATTTCATATTGGGCAAATTGTGATAGGTTTTTAGTTGAATTGTTCCATTTCAACTCAATTGTCAAATTTATTTGTGTAGAGCCATTCTTGATATTTCCTTATTATCTTTGTGATATCTGCAGGATCTGTAGTAATATACCTTGTTTCATTCCTGATATTGATAGTTTGTTTCTTCTCTCTTTTTTCCTTTGTCAGTCTAGCTAGAGTTTTGTCAATTTTATTGGTCATTTGAAATAATCAGCTTTTTGTATCATTGATATTCTCTGTTGCTTCCTGTTTTCAATTTCAATGATTTTGGCTCTTATCTTTATTATTATCTTTCTTCTGCAGTTTCAGGTATATTTGTTTTTCTATTACTGGGTTCTTAAACTGGGAGCTTAGATATAGCTGTGAGATTTTTCCTCTTTTCTAAAGTCAGCATGTATTTCTATAAATACCATCTCAGCATTGCTTTAGCTGTGTCCCACAAATTCTGATATGTTGTATTTTTATTTTCATTCAGTTCAGTGTGTGTGTTTTATTTTCTTTACTTCCCTTGCTACTTCTTATTTGGCTCATGAGTTATTTAGAAGTATGTTGTTTAGTTTCCAAGGGTTTGGATTTTTCTCTTATCTTCCTGTTATTGGTTTCCAGGTTGCTCCCACTGTGGTAATAAAACACACTCTATATGATCTAAATTCTTTTAAAGTTGTTCAAGTTTGTTTCACAGCTCAGGATATGGCCTATATTGGTATATGTTCCATGGACACTGGAAAAGAATGTGTTCTGCCATTGTCAGATGAGTGTTCTGTAAATTTCTATTAGATCGTGTGAGTTGATGGTGTTGAGTTCCTCTGTATTCTTTCTGATTTTCTCTTTAGTTATTCTATCAATTGTTGAAAGATTTGGTAAGCAGAATAATGGCTCCCCCAATGTTTTCTATATCCTAATTCCTAGAACATATGAATGTGTTATATTACCTCAGGAATAGAGATTTAGTTCTGCCTTTTGTCTTAGAAGTGGAATTTGTAACAATTATCTAAGTATGTGCAAATGGTTTTGGAATTGGAAAGCAGAAAGAGGCTGAAGGAATTTTGAGGAATAGGATAGAGAAAGCTTAGATAGTTTTAACAGACTGTTGGTAGAAATATGGATTTTAATCACTCTATTAATGAGAATTCAGAAGGAAGTGAGGGACAAAGTAGAGAAAACATATTATTACCTCAGAATACCTAAATCATCATGAATAGGCTGTTGGTAGAAATTTGGATTTTAAGGGTGCTGCTGGAAATTAAGACTCTGAAGGAAATAAGGAACGTGTTATTCAGATTTGGAGGAATGGGGATTCTTATGATATAGTGGCAGAAAGCCTAGCAGAATTGTGTTTTGCAGTTGTTTCTCCCTTTTCCCAGAAGGATATTTTCACTGGGTATAGTATTCTATATTGTAAGTTCCCTTTTTTTTCCCCCAGCGCTTGAAAAATGCCATACCACTTTCTTCTAGCTTCCATGCTTTCTAGTGGTTTCCAATTTGTTTTTCCCTGTGGTATCGTGATGTTTCTCTCTTGCTGTCTTTTTTTTTTTTTGAGTACCAGGGCTGGGGATTGAAACTTGGACCTTGTATATGAAAAGCTGATGCTCAACCACTGAGCCATGTCAGCTCCCCTGATTCATTCTCTCACCTGTTTGTTTGTTGTTTGTTCCTGGTTCCATGAGGCACTGGGGATGCAGCCTGGGACCTACTGTGTGGAAAGCAGGTGCTCAACCACTTGAGCCACATCCACTCCCCTCTCTTGTTGCTTTCAAGGTGTTTTATTTGTTTCAGAAGTTTGACTATGATGTGTCTTGTCATGGATTTCTTTAGGTTTATCTTTTTGGGGGTTCACTAGGCTTATTGAATGAAATTTAGGAAAATTTAGGAAAATTTCAACCATTATTTCATTTAGTTCTTTTTCAGCCCCATTTTCTTTCTCTTTTCATTTGGGGACTTCAATGACACAAATGTTGCTGATATATATATATATATATATATATATATCATGGGAACCTGAAACTCTGTTCATTTATTTTCAGTCTATTTTTCCTCTGTTCTTCAGACTGGGAATTTCTATTGCTGTATCTTCATATTCATTTTTTTCCCCTCTGTCCCTTCTGTTCTGTTGTTGAGCCATCTATTGAGCTTTTAATTTTGGCTATTGTATTTTTCAGTCCTAAAATATCCATAGGATTCTTCTTTATATTTTGTTTCTTTGATGAGATTCTATTTTTAAAATTTGTTTCAAACTTACTCATATTTGTGCATTGAAGCATTTTTCTGATGGCTGCTTAAAATTCATTTTCAGATAATTTAAACTCTCTCTCATCTTTGTGTTTGCATCTATTGGTTTTTGGTATGACAAATGTGTTTTCTTCTTTGAACATTTTGGACATGACTTGAACACTTTGGATAATATATTATAAGACTGTGGATCTTATTTAATCTAAAGAAAACTGCAAACACACAAAATATTTCAAAAAATTTTTCCTTGTTTCTAATGTTGAAATATCACTCTGCACTATTTAACAATAAGTAGATTGTTAAAACCTAAGAGCCAGTATTATCTTTGTTGACATCAGTGTTCTTTACTGCTGGATGGTAGTGTGTGTCTTTAAAATAACTTGGGAAACGCCACTGACCTATTGCTTCTTCAGTCATAAAAGATACTATATACATTTTATTTTAAAGTAATATATACTTATATGCTACTTTTTGTCATTTGTGGTGGGGAATATATCCATTCAAATTGTTTCACTGTATACACACACACACACAAACACACACGCACCATGAAAACAAAAATGACTTAAAGTATAAAGGTTTGTTTTATTTTCTCATGTGAGAAAGAAAGCCTGGGTGAGCAGCTTCCATGAAATCATCAGGCATCCAGGCTCTTTCTATCTTCCTGCAGATGGTTTCCTTATCATGTGGTTTCAATTCTTAGGGTAGCCTCAAGGTTCAAGGTGACTGCTGGAGGTCCAGCTATCACATCCACACTAAAGTCACCTGAAAAGGTGAAGGAAGAAAGGGAACAAAATAAAACAAAACATCTCCTAACTAAGTCAGCTCCCTTTAAAAAATTACACAAACATTTTATTTGGAAATAATTTCAAACTTACAGGACAGTTGCAAAAATAATACAAACTCAATACAGAGAACTCCCAAACACCACTTATAAAGGTATCTAGATCCACCAAATTTTAACATTTTGTCACATTTACTGCATCATTTTATCTATCTATTCATCTATCTATCTATCTATCTATCTATCTATCTATCTATCTATCTATCTATCTATCTTTCTATCTATTCATCTATCTATCTATCTATCTATCTATCTATCTACCTACCTACTTACCTATTTTCTAAACATTTGAGAGTACATTGTATACATCAAGCTCCTTTGAACACTTAATACTTCCATGTATATTTCCTAAGTATAAGGATAGTCACTTTTGTAACCATCAGCTCTCCTTTTAAACTGCAGTCTTCTGATAATTTATAGCACCTGCTGAAGGACCAAAAAACTACTTTTTGGGTCTGCTTTTAGTCATTTGCCCACATCTAGCTATGATGTGAATAATGTGGGCAATTTTTAATTACTAAGGGTAAAGGGGGAAACAGGCTATTGGATGGGCAGTTAGCATTCTCTGTCAATGGAGGTATCAGCGATCAATATTAGTACATGTGAGTTTTTCCAGAATTTTATTACTAAATAGTTTTTCTTAGAACCAGAAATAGCTACATTTATTAACTGGTCAATACTTTAACCTTAATTATATATACATTATGAATACACTGTACAGAGAAATACAGATTTACATTTCAAACCCCATCTAGTTTTTGAGTGTTCTTATTTGACTTTCAACAATGCTAACACTATCTCTTGGATTTTAAAAATCCACTTGATGCTAAGTGTAGCAGCACGATATTTCAATATCAGAAACTAGGGAAAAATTATTAAAAAGCTTTTGTGTGTTTGCAGTTTGCATTAAGTTAAGAGTATATGTTTTTCTATTAGTTTCCTGCCATTGTTAAGGTGATTACATTATTATACACTGACACTTCATGCAACATGCTTGGATTTAAAGGGGAGAAATTCAACTTCAGACAATCGGACAATGGATAAATATGAGATTTTAAAATGTCCAAAGAGGAAAATCAAATCAACGAATGAGAAAAACAACAATCACCTGATTTTTGTGGATCATATGAACATAGTTTACTAGAACTCTTTCATTCTGAAAAGACCAAAAATTATAATAACTCTCATGGGGTAAGAACAAAAAACGCAGTAGGATCTATATCTTGATCAATTGTTGCTCAGATCTCTAGAGCTGGGGGCTGGGTTTACAGGAACTTTCAGAAAGTTTTTTTTTTTTTTTCCCCAGGTCTCTAATGTTGTGTAAAGAACTTATGCAGAACACAATTACACTCAATAATTTCTTATTGTTTAACTAGAAATTCGAAGTCAGCAACAATGTTTTTGTCCTCTTTCCAAAAAAAGGATAGTATCTTCATCAACTAACAAAAGGGGTTCTTTTGAGCATGAACCATGCCTAAAGGCTATAGGACAATGCCTCTTTAGTGTCTACATGCAAACTTAAGTTGAAATTATGGCCCTAATTGACATGATTTTTAAATTAGAGCACCCACAGGCCACGTTGCTTCATAGTACATTGTCCTTTTCTTCTACATTGAATTAATTTTCAATCAACATTGCTGAAAAAATTAGCAAGAGTAGAAACTGGCTACCAATACTCTAAAGCTATTTCAAATCCCGAAGCACAAAGATTAATTAAGAACCAATTAATATGGAGAGTATACGTCAAAAAAGATACAGAAGATATGATGAGGTCAGGGTAAAAGTCGTTTTTCTTTTTTTCTTCCAAACATAGATATATCACAACTGTGAGATAGAGGAGAAAATAAAATATTAAATGCTGATTAAATTTGTATCTGTATTTCTAAGAAATACAAATATAAATTACCTTTGAGGTTATCTACCCACAGTGTTATCATAGAGAAGAAAGCATCAGAAGTAGTCCAGAAACTCTGCTTGTAAATTCTAAGGAAATTAGCCTGGTGGATAAGAAAGGAGGCCTTGGAGTGAAGCTACCTGGATTTCAATCTTGGTTTCCCCCATAGTACTTCAGTCTCCTTGTGCCTTGGTTTCCTTTCTTGTAAAATGCAGCTGTAACAATTCTTGTGGCAGAGAGCTTTTGTGAGAAATGAATGAGAAGCTACAAGTGCAATATTTAGAAAAGAACTTAAAATAGAGTACAACTCAATAAATATTATTCTTGTTATTAATTAAGGCCAAAGTATGGATTGAATGAGAATTATGAACAGATATTACATAGAGCAGAGGCATTATACTTCCTTTAAAGGGTATAGATTTATTAATTGTTTTATTGAAATTTAAGTGTGATTTAAGTTAGCTGTTTCAGGGTAAGAATGTAGAGAGTCGACTTGTCACATTTAGACAAACTAACAAGATAATGGCCAAGTAATATTTCCACAATTCAGTCCTGTTGTATTTATTTATTAAAGGCTAGTGCCTACAACTAAACTGAAAAACTGAAGAAATGCAGCTCAGATAAGGATGCCATGCATGGAAAAAATGGAAAATGCATCACTGATTGCAAAAATGCACAGCAAAGCAAGGTCAAAATTTTAAGATGGGGAAACAAAATGAATTTAAAAGACTGTGCATTGTGGTAAATCGATAATAAAGAGATTGTGCTGTGAAAGAAAACTGAACATAAGTCTTCAATTTTAGCATAAAAATGATTAAATCTTTAAACCTTCGTGAGCTGCAGGCAGTCAAAACTAACTGGCATCTTTCTTCAAGAGAACTTCATTGGATCAAGTAGTCTGAGCATCTGAGATTTTTTAATTATTTCACTGTGCATTTGTGGACAAGTCTGCTCTCTGAAACTCAGTTATCTGTAAAGCAAGACTATTTTACTAGATAATTGCTAAGATTTTGTGGTTTCAACTGGACCAAAAAATGGATAAATAGATGAAAAAAACAGAAATGTTAATGAATGATCACATCCTTGTTTTCTTCTCTTTTTCCCTTGAAGGAGTAACAGTCAGGAAACTGCTCTTCTCAGACCTCCAGCTTCAGAAATGTTCCCTAGCGGATGGCTAGGCTCTCACCCTTATCAAGAGCATTAGGAGTATAATAATGACAGTGGGTGATAGGGTGGGTGATGGGGTGTATGTGGTGGACAGAAGGATGCCACACTTGCACTGCTAAGATCCTGTACTGGTGCCCTACTTCTGCCCAGCTCTAGCAATGGATCTAACCTGTAAGTAAACCCTTTGCCCTGAGTCAGGCAGTAGACAAGCCATATGCACAGCCACTCCGCCGATGGTCATATGACAAGAGCCAGGAAGACTTTTCTCCCTGAGTTACTTGCATTGATGCCTCATGCAATTTCACTGTAGCAGAACCATGTCCCAAGCTACATCTACATCTGCATCTGGCACGTACTTGGTGTATGCTCCTTCTACCTTCTCTTCCCTGTACCCCAATGCCTTGTAGCTCCCTCCCTCCTCCCTTCCTTTCTAAATCTTTTCTAATGAACATATCTCCTTGTTGGTAAAAGGACATTTCAGTGCACTTATTTTTCTCTTCTGGTGGTTTTCATTTAGCCAAGTGTTCAATAAATATTTACTGAGTGCTTTCTAGATAGAAAGTGTACTATTCAAGTTGTACTGAGTAAATGATTTTGAGTTAAAATGGGAAGATGAGTAGGAGATAGTTAGATAAGGGAGAGGGGAAAGGGTATGGGAGACTGAAGAAATAGGGCAAATCCCCAGATGTAGGAAGCCACATGGCAGGTTTCAGGAATGGAAAATTAGGTATTGATGCTGGACAACTGTGGCCAAGGGGAAGAGTCATAGAAGATGAGGTTCATCAAATAGTCAGGGATTATATTATTCAGGGTCTGTTAGGCAATGTGAAAGACTTTGGTCCCTACTCTAAGACTGGATCTGGGTTTTAAAGTCTGACCCTTGGCAGTGCTACAAAGAATAAATTGTGACGGGAGAAGGTGGGCAAGGGTGGTTGCAGGGAGACCATGTGCTATGTGATTACAGTTCTTCAGGAAAGACATTAAGGTAGTTTGGCCTAGAGTTTTGCAATAGAGATGGAGGAAAAAATGGATATTTTTGAGAAGCAGGTAGAAGGTAAAATCTGTGGGGATGGAGGGATTGGATGTTTTAAACCTCATATTTAGTTTTATCTTTCCAGTAAATTTCAGTCATCACTAAGAAGGCAGGTGTTTTAATTTGCTAAAAGCTGCCAAGGCAAAATACCAGAAATGAGCTGACTTTTATAATGGATATTTATTAGGGTAGAAGCTTATAGTTCTGAGGCTATGAAAATGTCCAAATCAAGGCATCATCAGAGACACCATCTCACCAAAGGTCAGCTGCTGGCAGTCCTGGACTTCTGCCATGTGGCAAGGCAAAATGGTAGCTGGTCTGCCCTCTCCTTTAGGCTTTCTCCCTGAGCTCAGTTGTGGGTGATCAGGCATACGGCTCATCCGTAATGACGCTTTTTCTCAGAGTTCAGCTGTGGACAGTCAAACACATGGCAGGGCATAATGGTGGTCTCCGTGTCTCTCCTCAAGGCTTGTGGCTTGCTCTACTTCAGGCTGCTCCATCCATGGCTTCTTTCTGTTGTACCATGGCTGCAGGTGATCTTGGAGTCCTCTAGCATGTGGCAGGGTAAAATGGCAGCACTCTTTCTCTGTGTGTCTCTGTATGTTTCTCCCGTTTATAAAGGACTCCAGCAAGAAGGACAAGACCCACTCTGGGGCACGACTCACTGAACTACTCCAATCAAAGGCCCTCAACTGAATTCAATACCAAGAGTCCCACACTGACAGGAATGGAACAATTTAAGAATATAATTTTTTGGAGCTCACAAAAGACTCAAACCAGGACAGTGGGTGAGACCATTATTTTATTATATACTTTTGTTGTTTTTATTAGGAGGGATGTCTGCGTGCTCCAATATCACACTGGGGTAATGGGTGCGATGGAGTGTCTAAAACATTGCCTCTGAATGAGGTAAGTTCTTGGTGACACGGGTGAGGATATAAAGTGAAGCTTTTCTGCAATGAAACTACCTCCATTGCCAGTGGTAGACATGCATGGCACCCTAATGGTGGAAAACTGAATCAAGAGGGCAAAATCATTAAAGTAAGAGGAGGGATGAAGGTTTCCTAGTGAACTATAAAGGTTTGAATGGGTGAGTGCCACCATACAATAAACATTGACTCTCCCAGTGATTGTATTTAAAACATATTAGATCACTTTCTTTCATCTTGAAATGTTCTTAAGAATGGGCCTGAAATCCTGTTGTTTTCATCCTATATAGAACTTAACTAGTATTAATTTAATGTTAGTTGTTTAATCTGGAAATACTACAAATTGTGCTACATAGTATATTTCCCATACAGAGAGCACTAGAAGGTACATTTAGTTTAGTTTTTATTAAATTTTTTTTGCATTTGGTGTGCCGTTAATATTAGCAATGTTGCTTTACTTCAATTTAATAACCACTGATTCTCCTGGTGCTTGCTGTGGGAATCAAAGTTTTACTCTTACAATTGCATGTGAACATTTTAATTAATTGTTGCTAAAAGAAGATAAAGGTGACACTCGATAATATGAAAATTTTTCTATCTATAGATAGATACATATAGAAAGTAGAGGAAAATTCCTTTTCTGAATTTTTCAGAAGGGAAACCAGAGTACAGGATCTGAGGTTATGTTAGGGTATGTTTCTCTTTCTGTATTAGTATGCAGTGAGCATACATAATTTAATAAATGAATTATGCTTTGAGTCCTCATCGTGTACTTGACATACTTTGTGTGAAATGACAACCAGGTGTCCAGGGTTTCTGCCAAATCTGCTTATTGTATGTAATCATATAAAAAGTTTCCAGTAGATCCCCAATGTTAACCTAGAATTATTTTCAGTATGATGGTATTCAAGTTTGTACAAATAAAACAAGAGCTATAAACTTCTTGTTCTTATGCACCTTTAAAACTATTAGAATTAAAAGAATAAATCAAAATCATAAACCCTTATAAATTGAATGTGTACAAAGCTGTGAAACCACATATAATCAAATTACCAAGATTAATTTATTGTGGCAGATGATGTAGTTTGCTAAGACTAAATCCTCTTTTGCAATGTGAGTGTGGATTTGGGTGCTGTACCAGAAATTTTTTCAAGTTGTACAAATTTGTTTTGCATTGAGGGGTCAATTCTCCATTTTGGTCTATTCAAAGACTTTGGATCCAAAGGCTTTGTTCCATGTTGTGATTTCCTTTAGACTTCTCTTGGAATGAATGCATGTTTTCCATGTTTAAGTGCAGCTCTGTTCTTTCTAAACTATGACAATAAGGATGTGACAATGAGGATGGGACAATGACAATACATTCTTAATGAGATCCGGAATGTAGACAAAAATGGAAATCAAATTTGAAATCAAGGGAAGAAAGTGTTTTACGGAAAGAGTGCTGAGAGGAATCTGATGACGACTCAGAATTGGATGCTGGGTTTAGAATGTGGACTTTACGCAGATCTGGTAGAGAAGGACCAGATGGCAAAAAACCTTGAGAGAGTTGGAATCAATAGAGAATAGGGGGAGAGAGAAATTAGAGGCCTTTAATATAGACAACTCTTTTGAGACCTTTGCAATAAAAGGAGCAGAGAAAAATGTGGTAGCTGAACAGAGAAGGGAGAGGAGATTTCCTTTTTTGGGGAGGTGGGGGTGGGGTTTGTAAATACAGTTTTATTGGAACACAGCCACACCCATTTGTTCACATATCATCTATTGTTCGCATATATCTATTGTTCACATATATCTATTTTTTTACACTTTTTAAATTAAAGTTAAGAGATCACAAAGAATATTACATGAAAAACATTAAAAAAACATAAAAAGCATAAGAGGTTCCCATATAACCCCACCCATCATTTTTTGTAAATTTGTAAATTGTATTTTTTTTGAAGATACATACATCACACAAAAAATGTTATATTAAAAAACATATTTCCTTTTAAAGATGGAAGTAATGCCATGCTTGTATGTAAATTGAAATGATTAGATAGAGAAGGAAGCACCTAATGATGCAAGAAAGAGAGAGGGTAGAATTGCTGGAGCAACTGCCTGGGGGGGGTGGGATCTAGAATACAAAAGAGGAGGTTGGCTCTAGAGGGGCACACGGATGGTTCATCCTTGGTAGAAGAAGGAAAAGCAAAGGAGATGCTGAGAGAGTCTAGTAGGTGGGGAGGCATGGAAGGTCTTCCCTGGTGGCTTCTATTTTTCAGTGAAATCCAAAAGAAGAGCATCATTGGAGAGTACGAATGGGGGAAGTCATATGAGAGAGTTGAGGATCAAGGAGAAGATCCAAGAAGACTCTCTTGGAGAGTCTGACATTAAACAGACTAGGAGGGGGGATTTGGTTTGATGCCTGGGCAGTATTTTGAGACCAGTTGGGTTCTGGACCATCAACTTAAAAGGGAGATTGGCAAACTGTTTTGTAAGGAGCCCCCTAGGAAATATTTTGGGCTTTGACTGTGTAAACTGGAATCACCTTTGACTGTATGCTCACTGTGCCAGTGAGAGATCTCTCCTCTTTCTTCTCTTCCCTTCCTGCCTGGCCCTAATGCCATTACTCCCTGATGGGGTGCATGGCTTTCTTGGCTATACTTGGGCTTCCTCGTCTGCTCCCACGTACTTGGTTCAATACCTTTCTGCCACATTCTTTGCACTGCATTGTCAGTGGAGGAACCGGTTTGTACTGGCTTGAGAGAGCTGATTATTAGAGTTTTAGGAATTTTGAGTTGGGTAATGCCACCTTGGTGGCTTGAAATTGGTCATTACAAGACAGTGTACATTACAAAAATTTGTAAACACAGCAAACCAGGGTTTACCAGTACACCACTCACTGTAATTAATTTGTTTGCATCACCATCTCAATTTCTCAAACAGAGTGGCCATGTTGAGGTAATTTTTCTAGATTCTTCAACTGCAGAATGGTGGGCAATATAGTAAAGGCTGAAAGCAGGTGAATAAAACTTTAAATGTTTTACTTTTTCCCTTATTAAATAATTCAAGTCCAGAAAATCTCTTTCATTTTAATGGTACAGCAAAGTGTACCAGCTCCTATATCAGAGGACTAAGGAAGAAGTTAGGCATCTGTCAGAGTAAACTCATCTAGGGATGGACTTCAGCTATGTCAATTATGACAGTTTTCCCTGAATTGACTTTGGTTTCAATCTCTAATTGTCAAATGGACTTTAAAATCTTTTGCCTGGGCAATCCCTGCATCTAATATCTGATCAAATGGCACATAGTCTTTGAGGGCATGGGGCTGGAAGGCAGAATATCTGGTGACCGGGGGCAAGTAGTTAAATTCTCTTGTTCTCGTTTGTAGAATGGGACTAATGGTAGTCCCTACCTTGTAGGTTTGCTGTGTGGCTCAAGTGAGCTAATCCATGTAAAATGCCTAGAGCAGCACCTTAACAATGTTATAGCTAATTTTCATTATTAACTGGTTTCCCAGGCTTCTTCTCTTGCCTGTCTAAAAATCTGTTTTCCAAAGCAGCCGGAGTGATCTTGAACAAAAATAAATCGGATCACATCATTCTTTTGGAAACCCACCAAACATTTCATTATGCTGAAAATAAAATTCAGTCTCCTGTTCGTGGTCTATAGTTCTCTGACTCATTCTCAAATCTCACCTCATACTAAGCGCCCAATATTCGCTGACTTACCCATATGGTCTCCTTCTGTTCCTTGAGTGTGCCAAGCTTTCATTATATCTGCCCTGTGCCCAGAAATCCTTTCTCCTAGTTCTTCTGCCATCCCTATCATCATTCAGATCTTGGTTCAAATGTCTCTTCTTTAGAAAAAAACTTTCCTAAGTAATGAAGTTCAACCCATTCTCATTATGCTCCATCATCATGCTATTTTATGGTCTGATATGAACTTGTATGTAAAATTGTCATGTGTGTTTACCATTTATTCATCTGTTCATTTCTTTGTTTGTGTCCTTCTAACTAGATGTAAGTTCCAGGAGAGTATAGATAGTCTCTTTATTTTTCATGCTGAATTTCTAGTGCCTAGAACAGCAGGCCCTCAGAAAATGAGTGTTGAATGAACACATGATATGAATGAATGAATGAATACGTTATCTTGTTCCTCTAATTTGGAAACCCAATTGATCAGCTTGTCCTATTTTAGCAAATGGTATCCATTGATGAAGCCAGATATCTTGGGATCATCCTAAACTTCTCCTTCATCCTCCATATAATCAACACCTACACTCTGTCCATTTTACTTCCTAAATAGCTGAGTAATCCCTTTGCTTCATTCTGTCTTGTATCATTTTTATCTATTTGGGCTTCTAACCAGTCATTGTCTGCTATATTGCTCAACTTCAATCTATTCACCACCGCCAGAACAAACTTCCAAATCACAGTTCTGATTATGTTCCTTTCTTGCTTAAGACCCTTTAATGTGAACTCTTCTTCATGGTGCAGTAGACATCATTAATGCCTGACCCAACCCTACCTCTTTTTAGCCTATTTGAATTGACTGAAGCTGTGGAGAGTTTCTGGCAAGTGATGATTTCCCTTATCTGGTAAATAATCTCTCTCTTTCTGGGATGCCCTGGGACAATCCTCAAACAACTGGCAATAGGTGTCAGTGGACAAATGCTCCACCTCCCCACTCTGCCACTGGATGATTCTCAGACCTCTGGCGGTCACTGGAGGCCACCAGACCCCAAGATATCTCTGAGGGGCACTATGTAGGATTGAGGCCAGTTGCCCAGAGCCATAACCAGCTCTTTAATGGAGATTTTATTTGGATTTTCTCCTTTCATTTTCTCACTTGCCCTTCTGCCTCACTTATGCATCTTGGAATCCACTCTTAAATAAACTATCTGTATCCATGTCCTTGCCTCAGAGCCTGCTTTTGGAGAAAAATGAATTTGTCCCATGGCATATAATCTATGTCATAATCTGGCCTTTATTTTCCTCCCCAGTTTATCTTCCTGGGTCAACAACCACTTCCTATATATACCAACCTTATATTTTGGCCATACTTATTCCTTGCATATATGATGCTCCTTCTTGCTTTTCCTATGTTTTAAATGCTTTCCCCAGCCCCCAGTGGTTAATCAAGTACTTTCTTCTAATAGATGTTCAGAGAATGCTCCTTCATCTAATTGGAGTTTAAAATTTATTCCTGCACATATAATTCCGCAGAGAAGTCTTAAATTATTTCAATTTATTTTTCATAGCATGTTTTGGGAATCTTGTTTAAATACTGAGAGGATATACAAGGAGAAATAGTAACACACAGTCAAATTTTATTTTATTTATTTATTTTTCACTGTATTTTTTTGTCTTTATTTATTTTTTTAATGTTACATTAAAAAAATATAAGGTCCCCATATACTCCCCACCCTCCTCACCCCACTCCTCCCCCCTAACAACAGCCTCCTCCATCATCATGGAACATTCATTGCATTTGGTGAATACATCTCTGAGCACCGCTGCACCTCATGGTCAATGGTCCACACCATAGCCCACACTCTCCCACAGTCCACCCAGTGGGCCATGGGAGGACATACAATGTCCGGTAACTGTCCCTGCAGCACCACCCAGGACAACTCCAAGTCCTGAAAACGCCCCCACATCTCATCTCTTCCTCCATTCCCTACCCCCAGCAGCCAACCATGCCCACTTTCTCCACACCATTGCCACATTTTCTTCGATTACTAATCACAATAGTTCATGAATAGAATATCAGTAAGTCCACTCTAATCCATACTCTATTCCTCCATCCTGTGGACCTTGGAATGGTTGTGTCCCCTCCACATCTATATCAAGAGGGGGCTTAGATTCCACATGGACGCTGGATGCAATTCTCCTGCTTTCAGTTGTAGGCACTTTTGGCTCCCTGGTGTACTGGTTGACCTTCTTCACCTCCATGTTTGCTGAGTGGGGTAAATCCAATAAACCAGAGTGTAGGAGTTGCAAGTCTGTTGAGGCTCAGGGCCTGGCTATCACATGGTCAGTCCAGAGATTCAGGTCCCCTGGGTATACATTAAACCCCAGCAACAACTACAGTTCCGGTAAAAATAACAGGATAGTCTCGTGGACAAAGATCACATCTAAGTCCAGTTCCATCACACAGAAACACAAACTCCCAAGTAGGGCCAACTGACATGGCACTGAACTCCATCTGCCATGCCCATAGAACCTGTGGGTCTCTGTAGCCCTCAGAAGAACCAATACCTGGGGTTGTATCTACTTTATCTGTCTCTGGGACTCTGCTCACAGTCAAATTTTAAATTCCAATTATATGTTTTCCTTGTTTTTAATGGGCTAAATTAACCAGATGCAATTATTTACTATTTTTATTTGAGAACAATGGCATATCCAGCTGTCCAGAGAAAATAGTGGTTTAAATCACATGTTTTTTAATAAGCCAACATCAACTTAAATTTTTCTTTCTGTAATAAGTCAAGTTCTTTTTATGGTGTATTATCACATTATTATTCTTAATGTGGCCTTTTTACCAAAAATATTCCCTAAAAGTAGCATTTGCTTGGATTTAAATAAACTTTTAAGTTGTACCCACAAGAACCAAAGTGAAGATAGAATTAGACACATTATGCTTTTATCTTAGCAAGAGATATATCTCATCCAGAGTATATGATTAGGGTATTTGAGGTAATCATGTTTTGACATGATTTAAGACAATAAATACCAGTTATAACAAATACGCTTCTGCTCTTTTAACTGTTATTCTTTTTTCTTCCCCTAGTAACTAACCACTAATAATTTGGAGTTTTTTTCCTACAATGTTTTAATCTTGATAAAAATCTGCAAAATCCCAGAGTTCCTATAGACTAACACTATCTATTAACTTCAAGACATTTGGAAGAGCAGGTGGTCTTTTTTCAAAAGTTTCTAGGTCCAAAATCTGTAAGCAACATGACCCATACCATAAACTCACACATTTTGTATTTAATGTGTACGTGAATTTTCATGTTCATATTCACATTTTTACAACTTAGGTCTGGCTACTTCCCACTCATTGTTGAACTCCAAAAACCATTCCATGGTTGCTCATACCCCTTGGTACAATAGGATTCCTGTGTTTCCATGCACCCCGTATTTCTCCTTCACGACCACTTCAGACATTGGTAAAAATGCCTTTGATGTATCTGTCCTCCACTAGGCTGCAAGTTACATGAGGATCAAAATTGGATCTATTTTTCTTTTCACCATTACATCCCAAGCTCCTACCACATCATCTATTACATAATTAAGTGCTCAACCTATGTTGAACACTTCTTTCAGGATGTATCTACATCTATTTTTCTTCTACGTCTATTTTTCAGGCATATCCATAGAACTTTGGTTGATATCATAATTCACTCACACCTTCATGTACTTAACTTTACTAGAGTATTAATTTATCCAACAAATTTTTGGGGGTTTCTTATATATGCTGGTGGATTATACCAGTTACTAGTGTCTTATAAATAAAAGGCAGAATCTATTTTCCTTAAAAGGGAGATAGACAGGTAAAAGAAGATTAAAATATAGTAGACTGAGTAAGTAGGAAAACCAAGGATAAAAAAAAGTCTTGTCTCTAACTCATGTTTCATCTCTCTTTCCCTCTGATTCTACTATAAAGATTTGAATTTCTTTATTGTTTTCAGCAAAGCTTATGGTTCAAAATAAACAGCAGCTAACTACTGTATACAGTTTAAATGGGAAGGAGAAGAAGCCTGTTTCTGAGATCTCTCAGAAGGATTCAGAATAATGCTGACATTTTCTAGCCTATCTTCATGGGTAGGGGGTCTCCAAAGCTGCTTTACTCTAAGTTGGTGGTACCCAAAGTGCTCTCCAGGGATCATCACTGGGTGTCATTATAAATGCAAATTCTCAGCCCCTCCCCAGACCTTCAGCATCAGAAATTCTAGGGGTGGGGTCTAGTAATCTGTGTTTAAATGAGCCCTCCAGGTGGTTCTGACGCCCGTACTCTGAAGTTGGAGGACCACTGGTCTGGATCCTGCTACAGTATCTTCCCTGATGCACATTTCCTCCACCTGAAATACGAACCAGGGGTCACAAGATGTCTACCATGCCTTGCAGCCCACTCAGATGTCTACTGAGGCACAGGAGTAGTCTGATGGCTACATAGCCCTTTGAATGTTGTGATTTTAGATCAACAGCTAACTTCTTTACAGGCAGGCAGACAGCCAGAATAACCTTCCAAGCCACGTTCTGAATTGCTCCTGGCTTCCCTTTTCCCCTTTCTATTTGGTGTTGCCAAAGTCTCATAGATGCAATGATATATAGACTTAATTGATAAGAAGAAGAGAATTCACTAGTTCAAAGGGGAAGCAACAGGAATTAAGAATAAATTTAGTAGTGTAAATTTATTTATTTTTATAGAATTTAGAATAAATTTAATAGAATAAATTTAGTAGAATAAATGTAGAAGCCTGGTGGTGAGGTCAGTGTCATAGGTTTGAGCCCGTTGAAGTTCGTTCCTTTTAGTTTGTCAATTCCATGGCTATTGACTATAATTTCAACCCATAACATGTTGAAAACATGTCACTATAATCTAAAAGGGAATGACTGAATTTGTATCCATCAACATGGATTTCTAACTTCCTGAATTATCTACCACCCCCACGCAAACACAGACATGCACTTGGACATACACAAACACAGACCCACACAAACACACATTAACATGCAGATAAACACACAGCTATTTTTTCTTTAATTTATACTGTGCTGTTAAAATGTATTTCTAAGTTTTTAAAATTTTTTAAAAAGTTTTTGCTTTGTAATGGGTGACTTAATTTTACCTCTCTAGAAGTTCTGATTTTTCCTGTATTGCTCAATTGTGGTTTTTCTAAGAGATAAGGCTTACTATTTTCTGACTCACAGTGAATAAATTTATTTTGTTGTTCTATTTTTGAATACCTTCTCAAAAACACATTAGGTAAATATGTTCAATTTTTTTTTGAAAATTAAAATAGTAAAAGTATAGGGAGACTTTCATCTTGTTTTGTCCTTTTGTGAGCTCTTTCCTATTTTTAGGACATTATTTAAAGTTGGACAACTGCGGCGGCTTGCTCGGTCAGTGGCAGAGGGGTCTGGCTGCTGACGAGGGGTCGGTCCAGCTTGGGACGAGGGGTCGGTCCAGCTTGGGACGAGGGGTCGGTCCGGCTTGGGACGAGGGGTCGGTCTGGCAGCAGACGAGGGGTCGGTCTCACAGGGGTTGCGCGGTTCGGCTGACGGGGTCGCCCGGCAAAGCCGGCGACGAGGGGATCGCCCGGAGAAGCAGGCGACGAACTGGGGACAAGGGAGGCCAGGCCCTTGTCGGGGGCTCTCAGGACTGAGGGCGCACGGCAGAAGAACTACCGCGGAGACGAGGTAAACACGCAGGTCCAATTTTATTGAGGAAGTGGCTACAGTTTTATAGGGGCTGGGGAAGGCTGATTGGTCGAAGCTATGCCATGTTCTGATTGGTTGCCGCAAGCAGTTACTGGGGAGAAAGGTCGGTGGGAGGTACTGGAAGGGGGAGGGGTGGTGATTAGGGATTGGCTGTTGCTGTTGCCGGGGGAGGTGGCAGGGTTTAGGGATTGGTGGCTGCTGTTGCTGGGGTAGAGGGCAGACTTGAGTTTACCGCCTTGTGCCTGGCTGTTGCTGCTGTCGGGGTGGAAAAGGGCAGACTGGAATTTTCCGCCCTGCGCCTGCGCAGGGAGAAAGAAGAAGAAAGGTGTTGCCTCATAAGGCATCGTGTGGCGCTATCCGGGAGGAGGGGCGGCCGCGGAAGCATGGCTGCTGAGAAGGGGAGACCCGAGGGCACTCTGCGCCCATGCCGAGCTCCCTTCAGGGGTGGCGGTGAGTCCGACCAGCCACCCTATTATGGGGGCAGTGGCTTGGAATTAGGCCTGCCGCGGCCGCTCCCCCGCCAGGCCAGCAAACCACACTTCAGCCCGAGGGGTGACCGCAGACAACTAATGTAAATACTCTCTGGAGAACACAAGTGTGTCCATGTAGACAGTTGGAATTTCCAGAAAATATTAACCTGTAAGTCAATCATTCAACAAATGTTTAAGAAATGCCAAATATATGGAAGATATTTCTTTAGATTCTGTGTGGAATTGGAGATGACAAATTAGACAGAGAATAGAAAAAGACATGAAACCCTGAGTTACAATATCAGCACTAGTGATACTTAAATTGTACTCTTGCAACGTATGCAGGAAGGGCAAGAGTCAACTCTATTTTTAAACAGTGAAACCAAGGCTGAAGTTGGGAGAAATTGGGTCTTGCCCAAGTTCAAACATCTCTATGTTAATCAGCAAAGCCATTATGAAGACCTGCCCCTTTGGACAATGGCTAGAAGGCTTTCTCTATGATTTCTTGTTCTCTTTTGTAATGAAAAACAGCCAAGAGATGGGGTATGCTATGATCAGTGATACAGTTACATCAGCTGAATGCTTGCTTTTGCAGCAGCAATGGTTGGGAATTCCCTAAATGAAGTCCCTGCTACATCTGATTGAGGGCCAAGTAGTCTAGAAGTGAAAGAGCCCAGTCATGGGGAAAGGTTGGGGATTCCCTAAATGAAGGAGAGAATGCTACAGCTGATTGAGGGCCAACTGATCTACAAGTGAAAGAACCCAGTCATGGGGAAATGAGCTCAACAGTAAGAACAAGAGGAAATGGATGCCGGGAGGCCCACAATGGATCAATAGTTTGCAAGGGATGAATGCGCCCTTAGACTTTGATGGCCATCCTGACATTGGCTAGCCATGGCGTTTATTTGCCAAGACTCTAGTTAGTGGTCAGGTTCTCATATGGTTAGATCTTGAGGGCCTCATGAATGCTAAAGAAGTCCCGTCCATCCCTTCGAGACAGCTCCGTTTTTCTACAATTAAAACAATGAGGCAATAATTCTCAGTCAAGATCTTTTGAGTCTATTTTCCCTGGACAGCATTTGGTGGTTTTCGTTCTTTTAAAATGAGGACTTCAGCTTCTTCTTCATATGAGGTC
This sequence comes from Dasypus novemcinctus, assembly GCF_030445035.2. Classification (NCBI taxonomy): domain Eukaryota; kingdom Metazoa; phylum Chordata; class Mammalia; order Cingulata; family Dasypodidae; genus Dasypus; species Dasypus novemcinctus. Next base: position 40,694,972 of record NC_080694.1, read on the forward strand.
GGACAGTGTGGTTTGGGTCCACACACATTTTACACGACGGCACACTGAAATACATCACTGGTGCACGTAAAGACAGACCAGGCCATCCGTACAACCGGGCTGTGAAAACAGCGTTCAGAAACAATGTCCTGGCCTCCTGGAGGGTCTGGTGAGTCTGAGTGAGCTGCTTTCCTCCTCCTTTCTTTCGAACACAGGGCATTTGACAGTAGATGGCAGTGTGAGACGGGAAATTTAAGCCTTGGCAGCAATTGGCTTGAAACTAGCCCGGTAAAAATGGCTTTTTGACTTGGAAGCATTTATTAAATGAACCTCAGTCAGAGTTTTGTCTGGCAGCCAAGATCCCACCCTGGAAGGCTCTGGCAACCCACAGGTGTGGCTTTGTCAGTGCTTTGTTTGAACTGGGGCTGCTGCCCGGCTCAGAAGCAAGGTGGAGGACGTTTGTGTGCAATACATTGTCACTGAGCCAAGCAAACTGGCACTTGAAGGTCTTGGAATGCCAGTATCCCTCTGGTGAAGTTTGTGTCTCCCCTCATGGCCTTTCAGGAAAACTCATCATGTTTGAATCTGTTAAGTGGAAGCTCAGAAATGCCCAAAATGTTAAAGCTGCTTCCGGTTTCTACGTACTCTTCAACTTCTTTTTGGTCCCAAGCCCCTTAGAATTCAGCCAGGAAAGGAGGGACTTTCCAAACTGAAAAGGCAAAGTCTTCATGGGAGAATTGTTCAATTGGTCTGAGTGGATACTATTTCGCATGGCTCATCAAACAATGGATTCTATTTGGAATGCTTAATAAGAAATGATAGGAAATAGGGCAGCGTGGAACCTGGTTTGAGCTTCCCTTCTTACAGTCTCTTGGCCATGGCATGACTTGATATCCGTCATCTGCTTCTTAAACTTGTATCCCCCTAGAACATATTGCAACAATAAAGAATGCTTTAGGCAGGGAAGGAATTGCGAAAAACCTTGGCTTTTCTCAATATTTTATTTAATAGAGAAGAGGTCAGCCATTCTGAGAGGATCCTTGCTCTACATGCAGTAAGTGTAGAATTAAAATACAGGCTCATAATCAGCGTATCACACAGTTGATAATTTTTCTGCTTCCCAGACCTATGTGAAAACTAGGTTTCCATAACTTTAGGTAAAATTTCAACACTAGGTAATCTCAACTTTTGTTTGATGTTATACACTAAGCTCCAGTTTTCCGAATAGTAAAATGAGGCTAATAAATGTACTTACTTCCAATAGCCTGACATAAGGTAAGCTTCGGCTTTTATAATGCAGCCTGACTTACAATGAATATTAGCTTTATCATTATCAACATATTGATAAGTTTAGCCTATTTTAAAATAGAACCACTTTCTTCTCACTTCCCAAAAGGGTTCAGAAACATAAATGATATTAATAATACTATAAGTCAAACAAAATTAGGTAGGTAAATCTAAGCCTACTTAAAATATGGCACACCAAACCAAGTGCAGGAGAAATTCAGGCCATCTATTAAGGATTCTTTTCCATCAATGTTTTTTGAGATAAGAAATATAGCATATTATCCAAGTCTCTACACATTTATATAATTATTATATAAAGTTATATATAATATAAATATTATACTAAAAAGAATATAAATATGTATTATATATAATTAAAGTTCATTACTTAAATCAATGCTTTGGTAACCAGGAGAGGAGGATGTATTTTCAGAAAGAAGGGGAAACGGAGGCATGAGAGTAAAGTAATTGCCTAAAGTCACACCCAGTTCTTTATAATGGAGGTGAATGATGATGGTGGTGGTTGGGCTTCCTTTTTATCACGTGAGGCTGGAAATCAAAGCTGGAAGGATTAGACTTTGAGGGCATGAAGATAGCAGAGTCATCTGCACAAACCTGAAGGTTTCTTGTGAGAAAGGTGTTCGGTGAGCGACACCTACATTTATTGGGAGGAACACTAAATTTAGAAGGGTTGATTCAGTGAGTTCTGCTTAAGTATCAAGACATTTGTTCCAAAGTCTACCACTTTTAACTTTTTTGAATTTTCCTTGTATCATTTTTTCATTTTGCTTTGTTTTGTTTAAATTAAATTTTCCAGGTGGATGTGCCTGGGTTCCTCTCCTGACTCTGTTATTTCTAAGCTGTGAAATCTTGGTGAAATTAGTGAATGTCTCTGGGTCTGCACTATAAAAATAAGGAACAATTAGTACCTACATGTTAACACCTACCACCTCAGTGTTTGACACACCCTAAGTCTCCAGTGAAAGCTACAGATATAAAGATTCATTTGACTTGACAGCAGAATAAGAAACTTGTAGCATTTCATGGTTGAAAGAAGCTCAGAGTTAATCCATCCCCCAAATCCTAAAGGTGAGAAAACTAACGGCCACAAAGGTTAAATAAGGGTCAGTAGCATTATTGGGAACCAGTTTATACTGATATTTAAGCTTTCTAAAGCACTAAATTCAAGGAAATTTCAACCAAGTCCTGGATGTTGTATTTGCTAATGTACAACATTTATATACTTTTCCTAAACAGTTTTCGGCTTTTCTTTTCCTTAAGATAAATTCATATTCTCAGGCTTTGAAAATACTATTTTGTTAATAGTTTCCCCAGGGTTGTTTTGTTTTGTTTTGTGTGTGTGTGTTTTGTTGTTATAATGGTCCTAAACAAATCAGGTCCATGTTTATAGCGCCAGCTTAATAGGGGCGTCCCTTAAAGTCTGCTCTTTTTTTTTTTTAAAGATTTGTTTTTATTTATTTCTCTCCTTTCCCCCCACCAGTTGTTTGCTCTCTGTGTCCATTTGCTGTGTGTTCTTCTATGTCTGCTTGTATTCTTGTCAGTGGCACTGGGAAATTGCGCCTCTTTTTGGTTGTGTCATCTTGCTGACTCAGCTTTCTGTGTATGGCGCCATTCCTGGGCAGACTGCACTTTCTTTCTCGCTGGGTGACTCTCCTTATGGGGCGCACTTCTTGCGAATGGGGCTACTCTACATGGGGGACACCCCTGCGTGGCATGGCACTCCTTGCGCACATCAGCACTGCACATGGGCCAGCACTGCATGGGTCAGGAAGTCCTGGGTTTGAAACCTGGACCTCCCATGTGGTAGGCAGATGCTCTATCAGGTAAGCCAAATCCACGTTGTACCATTCTGGTATTGTCCTGGCTTTAAAGTGATGTAAGAATGCACCAGACTTCTGTTCTTTCCCTACCATAGGAAAAACTAGAGACTGGTTATCTTCCTTGGGTGAACTCTAGGATGAGTATCCAGAGAAACTATGAATCTCACCACTTGCCTTTGAGAGCTCCATTCACCAGTGGGAAATGAGTGAGAATGTGTGTGGGTTTGGATCCACCAATGGGACTAACGCCATGGTGATTTTTGGGCAAAATGAACCTAAGTTGGAGACGAAAATCAGTGGGGAAATGTAGGCTATTTGACCAAAGAAAAACAGGGCCTCCGGGGGCTGCGGGACCCTCCACACCCGTTCAGCCCCCTCACCACAGCAGGCACACCTGGCTCCGTCCCAAGATCCCAGGCGCTCCGAGGAGGTGGCAGGCGGGGAGCCGGCTCTACTTGCAAATGCCAGACGCCAGCATGTGCACATGTGCCGCTCGCCAGCTATCAAAGTGTACTTACAGGATGAAATAGTACATAATTGTGGGGGCCTTAGCAGCATCTTGAGGCACTGACTTTATCTCTAGAATGTTTGGGGGAAAGAAATCCAGTGACACACTGCAAGGCCAGGATGATTTTATTGGGAAACTGACTCTCAATATCTATACCAGATTTACGGGAACATTTTCTCCTCTTTTCCTTCTCAACTGCTGTCAGTGACATGATTTGGTTATCAAGTTATATTCTTTCAGTATCTTTAGACTTTAAAAAAATTTTAATTATTCATGTTTTTCCATGTTGTCATTCCTATTCATAATAAAATCAATTGAAATAATTATATTATTAAAATAATAAATGTCTTTGCATTTAGAGCTTTTGATAAGACTTTTGGTTAATTTGAAGATTGTCAATGGAAATTTAAAAAATGTTTAAAATGTTTTTATATGAGGAGTAAAATTTAATGTATCTTATTGTCAGTGTTTGAGGGTTCTGTTTACTGTATTTTCTGCTACTGAATTTGACCATTGTTAACTTGAATGATAGTTATTAATTTTTCTTTTGGATCTCATAAACAGTATATAAGTAATATTTGAATTTATTTTAAAATTTCACTCTGAGTGTATCCTTAGATTAGATTCTAAAATACTTTACAATAAATATTGGAACTAAATTTAATTAAACTGAGATGATAAGGATGATACTATTAATGCTTTCTATGAAATTTATTTAAAATGTTTTTTTCTGTAACTAATACCCATTTTCATTCCTAAATTAATGCTGAAAGTTAAATACACACCTAAAATCAACTTGGTGATATAAACAATGATTAAAATAATGTTTTATATTTCTATTATTTGTTTACAATTTTCAAAGTGTTTTCATTAGATCCTCTCATGAATATTTATTGTATACTTATGTGAGTGATCAATTTTCCCACATTTTATTCTTACAATAATGCATAAGACAAAGTTTCTGCCTTCAAGCAGCTTATATTCAATATAGTAAGTGGATAAATAAAGAAAAAAAGTATGAGATGAGAGTTTTAATAGAGGTTATAAATAAAATATTGTGGAGACGGGGAGGAAACTAGAATTCTGCATGGGACAATGAGGATGGTCAAGAGAATTTTGAAGATAATTTAATATTGTGAACGAAATTGAAAAAGATGAGGGGCTGTCCAGGAGGAGAAATTGGGAAGGACATTCTAGGGAGAGGCCAACAAGGGTATAGAGTGTGAAAGTACATAGGATATTGGAAAATATGAGCAGAGATTAGGAAACAAAAGGAAAACACAGTTCAGAGTCAGAGAGTGGAAGGTGTTGCAAGTTATTCTAGGTATTTACATACTTTCCCAGATAGTGGGCAGCCAGCGGAAATTTCAACTTTACATATCTTCCATTGACTTTAAGTGGTAAGAAATGCAAATGATTTCAAGATTTTGAAAGGTCACTGGAGCTAATAAATAATCAACTGGATTTCTAATCTTGCGCATTTTGACTACTTTACAAATAATTCTGGTTTTATGTGAACCAATGTTCTAGTATGTCATATAATAAAAAAGAGTAAGTTGCAAAGGATAAGGATTTTTGTCTACATTGCCTATTGCTATATTTCTGATTCCCAAAACAGTGCCTAGCTCCAAATTTGTGGAACCAATGAATAGCAAACATTTATTGAGTGCTTTTGAAGTATCAAATACTCTTAACAGTACCTTTATATGTATTAAAGTACTCATCATTTGAGAACTTTATTACATTTTGGTGCATCATTTCACAAATTATTTCTAGACAAGGAACGGGTAATATGAAATCAAGAGTTCTAGAGAATACAATCGAATGTTGCCTAAAATGGCATAGCTTGTTGTGAAGACAAGATTTAGTGAGCAAGAGACTTGTCTTCAGAATAATTGGAATGCCTATTGTAAAAAGATGAGTAAACCTATTTTGGAGAATGATCTCCAGAGAGCAGATCTGGGATCAATGTGTGGGTGTCGTAAGGAATTATAGTTTAATTTAATATAAAAAGGAATATTTTGACAATTTGATTTAATGAACAATAGAACAGGGTAACATGGGAGGAAAAAACCTCCCATTTATTCAATATATACACCTAAAAGCTTGGGGAAATAGATCTTTGCTTTGCATGATAGATTGAATTATGATATCCAAAGTCCTGTGAGTCTACTAGGAAGTTGGTAGACCAGTCGGATTATTTTGATTCCAGCATGGATTGTACCAGTTCATTAACATGTATGTTTGAAAGAAGTTTGCCTGTTTCAAATCAGCTTGGAGCATCAATTAAAGGGAAAAAAAGTCTATTTGGCCTTTTCTCATTGTCCTTTCCAAGTCAAAGCAGATTATTCATAGTTTCCTTTAATGTCTGCTATTCTGTTTATGAGGAATGACTCAAGGGAAGTTTTTCTTTAATTCAAAACAAACAGATTGCTTACATGTTGAATGGCTGACTGATTCTTAGATGTTTCCTGAGAATGTTTACTGCTTGTCAGGTATTATATTACCTGAACTTTGGGTGACTCATGAGAAGGGACAGATGCCAGGCCTTGAACTCCGACTACTGGTTTTCAGGTCACTCTGTGGGTTGATTATGAATTCGATGAGCAAAAAAATCCTTTATAAAATATCATAAGTAACTGCTAGTTTAGTAAACCATTAAATTGCAGGGCAGCCTCCCACGGCTTGGGATCCCGGTCATGGGGCACTGATGCCCCTGCATCTGAAGCTCCTCTTGCAGAGGACCCTGTATAATAAGGCCACATTACTTTTCAGAGGAGATCTATGAACTAGGGTAATGAAGTTTCAAGTTTGGGTCAGGTCTTTTTTTTTTCTTTTTCCACATTTGAAGTCTTAATTCAGAGACAACTGTTAGCTTGCTCCTATTCATGGCTGAAGAGAACGAAGACAACGTCAAAAATGGAAACTAGAGAAGCTGATACCATCAAGTCATCTGGCTACCTCTGAGATGACCATGCCTCTGTTCTCCAGTAGTACTGTTGAATGTAGAACTCGGCATTCCTAGGTCAGCTAAAGCCCAAATATTAGTAACTGTTTTCTCTTAATGCTAGAGCTTGGAGAGTTCAATAATTAAAGAGCCAAAGGGGTGGACTTGCTTCCTGGCTTTCTGACTTAGTGAAGATCCCTATCCTTTTCATTAGTTTGGGTAAGCTCTGTTAGAGTATTATTAATGGTTTTCTTGAGTTAAAAACTCAATTTTAATGTAAAGAAATCTTGCATTCTTAAATTCTTAAATTTCCTCTGTCCAGGATATACAGCAGGCAAATGGATCTTTGAATGTTAGAATTTTTTCAATTGCACAGACTCCTAGGCAAATTAATTTTTTATTGTTGCTGTTCAAACCTGGGAAATACAAGTTCTTAAATATTTGGAGCAATGGACTTGTAGCTGTGTGATTGCTTTAAAGGGTTATAGGTCGAGGTGTAAAGAGAGAGTTTCTGAGCAATTAGATTAGAAAATCAGCAATCTTTTAAAGCATGTGTTTTTGAATAGCATTTCTAAAATATGACTTTCATTCATTGGTATCTCCAGAAAATCTGCTTTATATTTTAGATATCATATGTGTATTTCCCAGGTTCCTGGGTTTCTATTCCTGAAGAGGCTGGTGATAGGTGTATCTCTACCTTTGGGGGCATTCATTCATGAGTACAATTTCAATAAAGTTCGAAATTGTTAGCAAATGGTACAGTAGACATAGTAATGGGAGTGGATTCAGTACACGTGCATTCCAGTATCCTTTCTGTCACTAACAACCAATGTGTCAGGACATAATTCACTACCTGTCAGGTAAATTTTTGCATCAGTGAAAATTCAAAAGTGAGCCTAGATGACTATTAAGTTCCCTCCTCTATGTTTTTGTATTGAAGTTCTTTTCATGAAACAGTAAAGCTGCTCCTTGAGAATAAATTGTATTATATGGCATTGAAAAAATAAAAGAATATGCCTCTCACTAAGTAAAAATTCAAACAATTAATGTCTCTCCAAGTAATAAAACAATATCAAAATAGCTTACCTTTGGAGACAAGTTTTGGGGTTTTTTGGCAAGATTTTTTTGCTTTGTGTTTGTTTTAAAACATTTTAATCAAAATACAATGGTAAAAAAGTGGAGAAAAGTTAAGGTTTAGTCAGTGCATGTTATCAGTCAAGGTTTTTTTTGAGGCTTTCATAGTTTCTTCAGGCTTCCTAAGTGCTATTCCCACTTTTAGAGACTTTTTTTGATTGTTTACTTCAGGTTTATTTTCCTAGGCTGTTCATCTTGAGGAGCAAAAAAATTGGCAAGAATAGGTAATTATCCAGATTTTAAAAATCCTCCTACCATCCTATTATAATAGTTTCCCCTATAACCCATCCATAATTCTCACAGAGAAGATGAAAGCCATGGTTTTCTTACTTTCAAATATGCCTTTGGTTTTCATACCAATGATAAATTCTGAACCTCTTTTTCCAGTTTGGGACTGAAAGCATCATTTTTTAAAAGCAAATCAATTTTATTGATAAATATTAATAAAACATAAATCCATCCAAAGTGTACAATAAATGGTATTCGGTGTAATCACATATTTGTGCATTCATCACTTCAGTCATTCTTAGAGCATTTTCAATATTCCAATAATAATAATAATTAACATAAAACAAACAGACCTCATCCCCTCTCAATCTCTCTGTGCCTCCCCCGCCATACATAGCTGCTATTCTTTCTCCTTCTCTCTAGAATATTTGTATTTATGTTTTGTAAAAACAGTCTTATATATGCACTATCACCCATATGTGTGTTTTACCTAAGGTTTTACTGCCTTATACAGTCCCATGTTACAGTTTCTAGCTTTCCTCCTAGTAATAAACATGACCTTAGATTTCCCTTTCAACCACTGTCATATCCATATAATAGCGCTCTTAGTTACAAACACCATGACACGCTTCCACCATTTCTTTTCATTTCCAAAGATGTATAAACAACCTTTTTACCAGTTCTGCACAGATCAGCCTTCAGCTGAAAGCATCATGTGACATTAAGTGAAAGCATGTCCCTACCACCTACTCCTGGAGGAAGCTGCAGTGCAAGTGTTTACACAAACACATGTATGAGACTGAGCATGGTTTGGCCTGAAAAATAACTAACAAGCATGGTCTCCCACAGTTTTCCCTGGGAACTTTTTCTGGTCTTCCTAGGCAGGTTTGTTTCCTCTTAGAATCAGGCTAAGTTCTCTGTATTCCTTCCTTGGTAGTAAACGATCAATCAGGTGCATACTCTAATTTTTGCAAAACCAGAAAGTCATTTGGATTAATACGCTTAACAGGTATTTCTGTTGCATCTTCTCACGTTGGTCCTAACACCCTTCTCCCCTTCCTTAACTGTCCTTAATTCACTCTGAATTTACATACCTGCTCACTGCATCTGTTTTCACTTGCTGTCTTCACTATCTTGAAAGACCAAAGTAATAGTTCTGATCTCCATAGGGATCATTTACCTTCACAGCATTCACAAGCACATATTCCGTCTCCAACCGAGGGGTCCACTTTGCACTTGACTGGTACAGGTCATGGTAAGGGGAGGGAGGGTGGATTGGAGTCAGAAGGGAGAAAAATATTTTGAATAGATTTATATAAATCCACCAATGTACCTGGAAAATCTATTGTCAAGTAGACAGAGCTTAGAAAGTAGCGTTTGAATCTAGGCTTTGCTATTTATTAGCCGTTTGCTTTTAGGAAGTTACATAACCACCATAAGCTCAGTTTCTTTACATGTAAAATGTAGCCAACAATGAATACCTTCCTCGTTTGTTATATGGAACAGAGTTAATAGATAATAGAGTCAAAGTGCCTGGCACTTGAGAGAGAGGCACTGAATAAGTCATACCAATGATTACTAATAACACTAGAATAAGTTAGCAACATCTTTTTATTTAGGAGAAAATAGCAGTCACCAGCCGTATCCTCTAGTCTGGGGGTTCTTAACCTTTTTTGTTCCATGGACCCCTTTGCCAATCAGATGAAAACCACAAACCCCTTCTCAGAATGTAGCAGCAGATAGTTTTATGACACTCAACATCTAATCAGAGAAAATAAAGATAGTAAGTTGATTTTTTTTATATTCGAGCTCATGGACTCCCTGAAATCTTAAGGCCCCCTGCTCTAGTCTATTGTATTAGGGCTTGTGAGGTGTATCATAGCAATGTGGATCATTACTCATCTCACCTTTCCCTCCTCCTCAGATCTGCCTGCGTTATCAGGTAGATACGTGCTCTCCACAGCTCTTCTCAGCTCTCTTCAGCCTCCTCTCTCCTGCTCCTGCAGTCTGCTCTCCTGCCAAACCAGCTTGCTCTCATCCATGTGCCTCCTTGTACTTCCTCAGGTTGAAGAAAGACCAGAATGGGGAAAATCCTCCCCAGACATTAGGGCCCAACCTAGCCCGTCACTTCCTCTGTGGAGCAGGTCTTCACCTGCCCGTCTACCGCAGCCTCTCAGGCAGAGGGATGGATGCCCACTCCGCGGTAATATGGCCTGTGCAGGAATTCAAACCTGTCTAACTCTATATCCAAGTTTTCTTAGTTTCCAGAAAGCCAATTAAGTGATATAGCTCTCTACACTTTGACTATCCAGGAAGGAGGCTGACTGAGTGTGTATTTGAACTTACATCCAGATGGAATGTGGGTGATATGTTAATCAAAAACCTACCTGGGGGTGGCAAACTTGGCCCAGTGGTTAGGGCGTCTGCCTACCACATGGGAGGTCCGCGGTTCAAACCCCAGCCCTCCTTGACCCGTGTGGAGCTGGCCCATGTGCAGTGCTGATGAGCGCAAGGAGTGCCGTGCCACGCAGGGGTGTCCCTGTGTAAAGGAGTCCCACGCGCAAGGAGTGTGCCCCATAAGGAGAGCCGCCCAGCACGAAAGAAAGTGCAGCCTGCCCAGGAGTGGCGCCGCATACACAGAGAGATGACGCAACAAGATGACGCAACAAAAAGAAACAGATTCCCATGCCGCTGACAACAACAGAAGCGGACAAAGAACACGCAGCAAATAGACACAGAGAGCAGACAACCGGGTTGGGGGGAGGGGAAGGGGAGAGAAAAAAATAAAATAAATAAATCTTTAAAGAAAAAAAAAACTACCTGGTATCCAAACAAACTCCTGAAACTTTAAGAAACTAAAGAAGAAAGTTCTTTTTGCATAAAAGCACCGTTTGGCCTTCCCCCCTTCCTCTGCATTCAAGGAACCTAGAAATCCTATTCAGGGCTCTGTCTTTGGACAGAAGTCCGCCGGCCTGGCCAGCTGTTAGTAAACCTTCCTTCTCAGCAATCTTGCATCCTGGCCCTCAATACTGCAATCACCTGACTTCTCTCTGCCACAACAGCAGGCCAGCCAGTCCTTAATGAGCGTGGTCCCCCTGCTCCTCCTCTCTCTTGCCTAGTTCATCTCCGTTCCCGATCTATTCTAAGTTTCTGCTAGCAAGACCTCTGGCTTCTTTAGGAGAGGCAGCAGGAAGAGAATTCTCACTCTCTTCATTAGCCGGGGGACGTGGGCAAGTTTGGCATCTGCATTCACCTCTGCAAATGGGGTATATGGATAACTTGGTCCTGGAATTAATACGTATGAAGCACTTGACACATAACTGGAGATTGCTTTTTAAATGTGCCCGTCATGATTTATGCATGCCTACCACTAGATCAAGTTCAGGGATGGTCCCTCATTTATCAGGGCACCTCAATGACAAGCCCAGTGCCTAAGACTATTCTTTTCTCTCCACAAACTATTTCTGGACACTGAATTCTCTCCCGGGCTGGGGTGGCTCCAATTGATGTCTGGGTGTTCATATATTTGCTTCTTCCACACAGCAGCTCATTTAAGATCACAGTACCCTCTGGCACTTCTCTAGTCTTGGTGGCTTTTCATTGTCCTTAAAATTAAAGTGGACGATTTAAAACATAATCCATGTTTTCATTTATTTTCCTTCATTCTTTCCACTAAAAGTGAGCTTCTTTTTATTCCTCTATTAGATTATAAGGCTTCTAAGTATATATCTAACTATTTATCTCCCATTTCATGGAAAATTAAAATTTTGGTGAAAGCCAAATAATCCATTGCAATGGGGAAAGATAATACCGAAAAGAAGGAAAAAGCAAAGTCTGACTGATTACCCTGTTCACCATAATAGACACTAAAGTTTAAGAACAGATTTAAGAAAAAGAAAAAAAAAAAAAGTAAAGGAATCTCTTCTGCATTTGGGACTGGGGAACTTTTGGCTCTTAGAACAGGGTGATCACTGAAGTAGAGGGTAAAGTGTGCAAGCGAGGAAGTGAGGAAAAGGGCAGCTAAGAAAATCAAATACACTTTAAAAGAGACCCTAAGTCCACAGTTTGTGTTTAGCTCTGAAGTGTTTGTTCAGTTGAATCAGGTCATATATTTTTGAGATGTCAGAATATCTTCCCTGTAAGTGGAATTAATGCAAGAATTGGGGCTCTAGAAACCTCGGTAGTTCCACTTGCATGTGTTTTTGTCAAAGGACTTGAGTTGATTCAATTAATTATGCCCCCCCACTGCGTTCCATTTTCATCTGAACCCACATGGCAAAGCTGTAAATGATACTACGTGCAAATAAGGAGCCACCTCTGGGGAAAGGCTTCTTAAGGAAATGACTGCTTTCACTTTGAGAGATGCCAAAGATGTGCTAAGTGAGGTTTCACGGCAGCAAACCCGAGGAAAGACATCCTGTCTTTTCTCTTCTCTTTCAATAGTAGAGTCAAAATATTCCATTTTACCAATACTTGAAGAAAAAGTCTATATGCTGAAAAAAAGCAAATTAAAAGGTAATACTATTTTATTTAGGAATGGTGTTCAAAGTACATTCTGTTCTGTCTTAATCATGCTAGAGGACGAATTAGAATGTTTCTGTTTACACTTGGATCTCATCAAAACTCAAGCAAACATCATACACTGGGCTCCACTCAAACTGGCATTTTAATTAAAATCGTATTTCATAATTATCTTGGAGTGTGTTTAATCTCAAAATCTGTTTCTCTATGGAGAAATATTTTTCTAAACTGAGATAAGAGTTCACATTAGTTTTATAAACAAGGAAAATAAATGCCAAAGCAATATTTTTTGATGTTCTATCAGTCTTTATTTTTACTTTTGGTTCACATCTGATCAAAACAGAGAGCCCCCAGAGATTCAGTTTCCTTCTGAATTTATGAATTTGGAAACCAAGATACCACAGTCATGCTGATATTTGATTGGGACCCAATATCTGTCCAGGGCATCAATTTAGAATTGTCACTGAATTCTTAGAAGAAGTTCAAATCACAGAACACGACAGTGAGATACCACTTCACGGCCACTTGGATGGATATTAATTTTTTAAAAAGGAAAATAGTAAGTGTTGGTGAGGATGTAAAGAAATAGGAATCCTTGTGCATTGTAGGTGAGAGTGTAAAATGGTGCAGCTACTGTGGGAAACAATTTGGTGCTTCCTTGGAAAGTTAAATGTAGAATTTCCATATAAGCTGGCAATTCCACATCTAGGTATATACTCCCAAAGAATTGAAAACAGGGACTCAAACAGATATTTGTACACCAGTCTCATAGCAGCAGTATTCATAATAGCCAAAAGGTGGGAACAACCCAAGAGTCCATCAGCAGATGAATGGATAAAAAATGTGGTGCATCCATACATATGGAATATTCTGCTGCATGCTATGACATGGATGAGCTTTGAAAAACATTATGCTAAGTGAAATAAAGTAGACACCAGTGGACAAATATCATACAATTCTACTTATTTGAAATATCTAAAGTAAGCAAATCCATAGAGACAGAAAGTCGATTAGAAGGTACCAGAGGATGGTGAGAGGTGGAATGAGGAGTTGTTGCTTAATGGGTACAAGAGTTTCTGTTTGGGTCATGAAAAAGTTTTGGGAATTGATAGTGATGATAGTTGCAGAACATTGTAAATATAAGTAATGCCGTTGAATTGGAAACTGAAAATGGTGAAAATGACAAATTTTATGTTATCTATATTTTACTGCATTAAAATTCACAAAAAACAAAAAACAAAACATACAGTGCCTACCATGATGAGCTCCAGAACAGACTAAACTAGGGTTCAAACCTAGTTCTGCTACTTGGGATCGCTGTGACCTTGGTCAAGTCCATTATGTTGCTGAGTTTCACTTTTACCATCATAAATGAGAATAGCTATACTTACCTTGCAAGGTATTTTGAGATTGAAATATTTTATGTTATATAAAGATCCTTACACTGCACAAGACATACAGTAAGGTGCTATTGACCAGTACCACCAGCTTCTCTGGTGGTATATTCTTACCCCTGCCCCAGATTCTCTGAATCAGAAATCTGAGGGTTAGACACAAAGTTCTGTATTTTTTTATTGAAGAATTGTAGGTTTACAGAAAAATCATGCCAAAAATACCGAGTTCCCTTATACCATTCCACCTATTATTAACACCTCGCATTAATGTGGTGCACTTGTTAGAATTGGTGATAAAACAGGTTTATGATAGTACTTTTAGCTATAGTCCACAGTTTACTCTTTGTGCTGTACAGTTCCATGTTATGGTTGTTTTTTAAAAAAATTTATTCTAGTAACATGTGTACTACCTAAAATTTCCTCTTTTAACTGCATTCAAATATGTAATTCAGTGGTGTTAATTACATTCACAATGTTGTGCTACCATCACCATCATCCGTTACTAAAACTTTTCCATCAGTCCAATAATGCACAGTTTAAACATTAACTCCCCATTTCCTACCCCCTGGCTCTATGAGTTTGCTTATTCTAATTAATTCCTATCAGTGAGCTCATAAAATATTATTCATTTTATGTTTGGCTTATTTCACTTCCCATGATGTCTGCAAGGCTCATCCATGTTGTTGCATATATTATAAGGACTTCATTCCTTTTTATGGCTGAATAATATTCCATGGTATATATAAACATTCCATTTATCCATTCATCAGTTGATGGACATTTGAATTGCTCCCACCTTTTGGCAATTGTAAATAATGCTGCTAGAGATATTGGTATCTGCTTGAGTTCCTGCTTTTAATCTTTTGGGTAGACACCTAGTAAAGGGATTGCCAGGTCCTACAGAATTTCTACACTTAACTTTTTGAGGAACCAACAAACTGAAGTCCACAGCAGCTACATAATTTTTCAATCCATTAAGAATGAATGAGTATTCCTATTTCTCTACATCCTCTCCAACTCTTGTAAGTTTGCTTTTTGTTTGTTTTTTAATAATGGCCTTTCTAGTCAGTATGAAATGGTATCTCATTGCAGTGTTGATTTACATTTCCCTATTAGTTAATGAGCATCTATTCATGTGTTTTGGTCATTTGTATACCTTTTATGGAAGAATATCTATTCAAGTCTTATGCCCATTAAAAAAAATGAGTTGTTTGTCTTTTTGTTGTTTTAGCATGCCTTCTAAGTGCTTCTGAAGTATACTCAAGTTTGAGAAACTGTTATA
Source organism: Dasypus novemcinctus (assembly GCF_030445035.2). Taxonomy (NCBI): domain Eukaryota; kingdom Metazoa; phylum Chordata; class Mammalia; order Cingulata; family Dasypodidae; genus Dasypus; species Dasypus novemcinctus. Next base: position 40,710,093 of record NC_080694.1, read on the forward strand.
GAGAATTATGAATTATATAAGGACACTTACTGATTCAGTTAAACAGTGACAGAATTATCCTAGAAATTGAGCATATAATGTGGTTCAAACTTATTTTGAATGCCATCATAATGGGAATAACACTTTTCTTTATAAATATGAATTTCTCAGATGTGGATAAAATATTAATAATTATTAACTGCTTATTATCTTACTGGTTCAGTGAGAAGTGCATTAAATAATTATATTTCATTGAATCCTCATTACAACCTCGAGAGAGAGGGGCTTTTAGCAGCTGTACTTTACTAAGCAAATGACTAGAATTGCAGAGGCTAACTCAAAAAAAGTGATGAAGTTTGGTCTCCCAAAATAACACAAATAGGAACCATATGCTTAGCCAGTGTTAGACAAATACTCTACAGAATCAAACTGGATGAATTAATCTTTTTATTAATATTTTGATGGAATTGCAACATAAATTTACAACTGTATACTAGTTTTTAAAATGTGGCTACTATAGAAAGCTTCCTATGAATACTTCCCCCCCCCCATTATTCTGCATCACAGCAGACTTTTCTCACCTTCCCAGAACTTACTACAGTGTGTATTATATATGAATTTGTATTGTATAAGAGTGTTTACAAATAAATAAATATATAAACATGTATAAATACATATAATGATGACTGTAACTCTCATGAGGACAGAAATAATGTTTGCTTATTATCCCTTTTGTATTAGACAGCTGAATGTGTGCTGATGCAAAATACCAGAAATCTGTTGACTTTTATAAAGGGTATTTTTGGGGGTTAGAAGCTTACAGTTACCAGGCCATAAAATGTAAGTTACTTCCCTCACCAAAGTCTACTGCCATGCGTTGGAGGAAGATGGCTGCCGAAGTCTGCCAGAGTTCAGGCTTCCTGGGTTCTTCTCTTCCTGGGACTCATTTCTCTCTGGACTCAGCTGCTCTGCTCTTCTATGAGCTTACTTCCCAGGCTCCAGCTCAAAACTCCCTTGTGTCTTCCTTTTCTGTGTTTTTACTTCCACAGTTCCACATCAAAACTCCGTCATCAAAACTCCACCTAACTTTTCTGCTTTGCCACTCAGTTTTATCTGTAAGTTCCTGTGCACCAAGGCGTGGGGACTCAACGCCCTACTGATGTGGCCCAATCAAAGCCCTAATCATAATTCAATCAAGTTTCGAATTCATAAGCAATATCAAACTGCGGCATCTTTGTAGCTCAGTTTATAGAACAATGCCTAGTACATAATTTGAATTCAATAAGTATTAATTTAAAGAATGAATGAATGCATATCACACTGGTGCTGATAAAAATTTCCAAGACTTACAGCTCTGGATACCTGAGAGGTTTCTAACTCTGTTGAAACAAAGGATCTGTGGCTGAGTTTTTCCAAAAGCAGATATGTTGACTTTTAGTATTTTTTAACATTTACGTGGCCAACACACGAACAGGTCATTAGATAAATGTGACATTTCATTCAGCCATTAATCATAGAGGCATAAAATTATGAAGTTGGAAAGGACCTTAGAGATCATCTAATCTCTCCTCTTGCAGATTGGGAATTTGGGTCCAGAGGTCAAGTAACTCATTCAAGGTTAAATGTAATTAGCAGCCAGGCTTGAAGTGATGTTGGAAATCAAGGTCTGCTGATTCCTGGCCCAGTACTTTTTCTCATTCAGTATTCACTTAACATAAGGGTAGTCATCCTTGATTGAATTTGGGCATGATATACCTGAAATATACTAGACGCTACCTTGCTACAGTAAGAATGAAAATCATGAATGGCATTTTCTTACAGACTGACATTGCCACTAAGGAGCTGAATAAACTTCAGCAAGTTACTTTAATATTGTTGAGCTTCAGTTTCCTGATCTCTAAAGCTTGGAAAAATAATGGTAACTGCTTCGCAAAGTTGTTATGAGGATTAAAGTGGAGACACTGTATGAAAGAAGAATACTTGGCAACTAGCAGACCCTTTGCACATGTTAATTATTCTTACTCATATTATTTTGGGGAATGAAAGTTGACCTCCTTTTTTGAGTTGGAGTGATGAACAGATAAGGTGAAAACCCATCTGAACTGCCAGTTTACACAGAATGTGGACAAACACCATCTTCCCAATTCTTCCATGGCCAGACAAACGGCAGTGCTCTTTCTCACTCTATTTTTCCCACTTAACTCTGGTGGGCTGGACTTAATAGTTTCTATTATTTGTTGAACTTTCTGACTTAGGGCAAATATAAGAGCAGGCTAAATGGAATGACCCAAATTCTTACCAAAAGTTCTGGTTTATAAATGCAAATTCCACTTGAAATGATCAGTCCACCAAAAAGCATAACATAGTTACTAGTTGGAGAAGAGCACTTCAAAGTCTTCTTAGGTAAGTATTCAGTGTATGATGGGAAAGGCATAGAAAGGCGAGACTTGCTTTAGAAAATAGTTATTTCTTAAAAAATTTGTCGACAAATTGAATCTTCAAAAAAATCAGGATTTAAATATTTCTTCAAAGTTCATTATTTATCAAAAAATCTTAGTCGAAATACATTCTATACTTTTTCTCTCTTATGTAGAGCTAACTCTAATTTGTTTGGAAAGATTTCGGAAGTACTTGATATATATCTTTAAGTGGAATCTCTGTTCTCTTCCTCCATAATGTCAAAGGAGGGTTTCTTTACTTAGATAGATGTCAAAGACTTCTTTTTCGTGTGAGTATATTCTCTCTCTGTACATATACATACATATACCCACATGTTTATATATGTGCTTGGTGTGAGCATATTCTTTCTATGTACATATACATACATATACCCACATATTTATATATGTGTTTGTGTTGATTTTTTAAAAAATCCATGCTCATTGCAAAATAAATTAAGTAAACTGAGGTGATGAGTTCATGTTATTTGCTGATCACTAAACAGATTTACAGCAAACATAACAGATTGATCAGGTCAAATTGATGGAAATAGGTTATAGCACTCTGGTGGCATTTGCCACTGCCATTATTATTGCCCTAATTAGGGGACCATAACTATTTAAAATCATTTACAGAAAGATCAATAAAAGTCATTCACAGGAGAAGCACCTACTGAAAAATAGAAATATTTGGAGCATGGAATGTTTGGCCAGAATCTAGCATAATGGCTTAATTCTTCTTTTTAAAACAAGCAGACAAAACCAATAAGCTTTTTCTTTAAGGTTTGATTCTGTGCAGAATCTTGATTTTCTTTTGAGGACCCACAAAAATGCACACTTATTTCTTACAGGCAGATTGTGTTTATATTCCCAGACAGAGAAAAAAGGCCTTTATTGAAGGCTACACTTTGCTACACTGGCACAAAATGGAAAGTTGAAAATTGGTTCTTCAATTTCCATTAGAACAAAGGAATTGTCAATTATCCATAATTAATATTTACTGAGGACTCACAGGGGTTGTAACAGGTATAAGGGACTGTCAGAACATCCACAAAAAGTTATGTTATTTCAAGTTAAATATGGATTTGACCACAATGTTTTCCCACTAGAGCCATACTTTTTCATTCCTTTGGAAATCTAGTTATATATTTTTAAAGAAGGGTTGACTGTATATTCTTTAACTTGTTTCTGTTTTTACTTCTCCCTGCGGCTAAAAGAAGCAACAACAACAAAAATAAAAGTTTTTACGATCCCGCTGAATCAAGATACTAAAACATGAGTTAAATGAAGAGGCGTGGTGGTTTTAATGAAGAAGAATAAAACAACTTAAGCGTTGCCAGGTGGAAAACGAAACAATCTCTTTATATGGAATGTGTAGAAGTGGATGAGTCACATGGTTGCCTGGAAAGACAGTTTCCAATGTCAGGAATTTTTCGCCATGGTCTTTGATCTGCAGTCCAATTTAAGTCTTGGTTTAAAAGGGGAAAAAATGAAGAGGAAAACTATTACTTGCTATAATGAAAAAAGTCTCAGTGAACCAAGACTGACTATAGAAAAATAATCCAGGAAAGTGCATACTGATTCAAATACAAGCACATTTTTAAAAATAATAATAATAAAAGGATTCTCTCTCACACACATACTAACCAAACTCCAAGCATCACTACCACCTGATATTTGGACATGCTAGAGATGCTGTCCATTGAAAGTATAAAAGTATTTAGTGTCTTCTTTTCTTTTTAATGGGTAGAGCTGTCCTGTCTTTAGAGGATTTGTCATTGGCTGTATTTGAAAACTATTTACATAATTCGAGTCCTAAAATTATGTTGCCTATTATCCATCTATGGAATATGGCTTATGAAAGAATTACCATGACCATTTTGCTGTTAAAATAAGTTCTCATTTTGTTGCATGGATTGGCTTTTAAGAGTGAAAAACCACACTGATATTAAAGAAAAGGTAATCATATTAGTGTCTTTTGGCAGCAGAACTGACTCGGGAAAGTACCTGTCTACCTGAAGACATACAGGAAATGCTGGATAAAACAGGACCTGGTTTAAAAAATACTATTGAGCTCAAAAACATGAAAAGTAAATCTTGAGTTGCCAAAAAGGAAAGGGGAATTCAAAGTCAGGGAGATGAGCCTTAGTTTGGTATTTCTGGGGCATTCCTTAAGTGTTAGATTTTTAATGTCTTTGGGTCCAAGGTCACTCTAAAGAATCAGAGATGGGTTGTCTTATTCTAAAACTTGGATTCAAGCAACTATATGTACTGTCTAGGTTGGATGTCTTCTGGAAACCAGCCATGGGCCCTGAGTCAGCGATGGAAACTGGAACTTCAATGCTGTCTTTCAGGAGAGGAGGTTCAGAAACATAGCCAAAGAACAAACTGTAAAATTAAAACTAAAACCCCAACATATCAAACAGGAAAATTCATACTTTTGGGATACTAGGTAACAGAGAAATCAGAAAGGGAATTGAATAAGAATGTTCAAAAAGTTCAAAGTGATAAAGGAATATAATCTATGGATAATATGAAAATCAAGAAAGTAGATTTGGAAATGAACCAAATAGAAATTGTAGGAGTGAAAATGTATTAAGAAGATTCTTTTTGTGCATGCATGTTTGGGGTGGGGTGGGGAAACTAAGCTACCATTCACTGAAGATTAGTCCCTACCCACCACTAGAACATTTTTTTCACTTGAGGCTTTTCCCTTAATCTTTTTAAAGCCCTCTATGCCGAAACAAAACACCCAATGACAACAGAAAGAACCATCTCAATGATTTCTTTCTTTCCTTTATAGACTTGAAATATTAAAAATCACGATTCCTCGAGATTTTAATTTGTAGCTTTGTTTCTAATGGGAAAAAATAATTAGAAGTGAGAAAGTCATGATTCTACCCTGTCTTCTCCCTTACACTCTGGGTGTCTGTTCTGTGGCATGATTTTACCCGACATACAAGCCGTTGCTGTTTCCTGGACACTCCCAGAAGGCGCGAGACTCTCGGGTCAGAGACAAAGGCCTTTATGACTCAAAACACAACAAGCAGCATAAGCCTTGGCTTACTTGCACCATTTCCTTTTGCCCCCAGGTTTCAGGGGATGATGTGGGGGTCCCCCCTGGATGCCTACACACCCAGTGGCTTGCATGACGGGGGAGGAACCCTGAGCTGGGGAAATCCACTGTTGTGTAGTAAGCAGTAAGCAAGCCTGCTCTTTGTCCTAGAGGCAGACATGACTTCATCCCTCCAGGCTGCTCACCACAAACAGGCCCCTGACAGAGGGCCTGGGTGAGGAAGGGTTGGTCAGGGCCTCGCATTCTTGCTGCACCCAGCAATGTGTGTAGGGGCCCAAGAGACCCAGGGGGGAGTGTCTTCCACAGTGGGAGCGTCACTTAACCTCTTAATCTCTCGATGCCTGTTGGAGAAAAACGGCGTTCACTGGGACACGGAGACTGACTGACCACAGTGGAAAAAGAATCCATTGGCAGAGCTTCTCAATAAATTCTTTCTTTGTCTACAGTCATATCAGTCTCCGTGTCCCAGTAAGTGCCGTATTTTTCTCCAGCAGTGCCTCAGTCCCTGCACCAGTTAAATGAAGCTATAAAGATTAGTTACCTCTAAGAATTGCATCAGCTCTGACATTCTATGATTCTTGGTCGGCAGAAGGTTTCCTTATAAAAGACTCGTTTTAGGACGGGGAGTGGAATCTCTAGTTTCTGACTCTGGGTAGTAAATTGATGAGCATTCTAAAGATGAACAAGGTGAAGGGATTCAAATATTTTTAAAACCTGTTGGCACAATCAATGAGGTCAATGCTGTGAAGAACTGAATAATAATAATTAAAGACGGGACCTGATACATTTATTTTAATATCAATTGTGCTTTGGATCTATATACTCTGTTAAATTACTGATATTATTGAATACTGTCTCCTCTGGGACCTAAAGACATGCCTATTGACTACTCTAATTAGTTTATTTTGCTTAATATATGCAAAGGAAAAGATAATTCACTTTTGATGCAATTTTATTTTTTTATTTGGCATGACATATGCAATTTATTTACAATTTATGAAGCCACAAGTTTTTACCACTGTCTTTTGGTATCTTGATGTCTTTCTGATCACCTACATCAGTTATCATGAACCAGGAAGGCCTTTTGCCCTAAGAATCAAAGTTGTCCCATCACAGACACATACCCTTGTTTCACTCCTCAATGTCAAAGTTGCCATCCCGTCCTCCAAATTAATAATTCAGTAGGAGCTGTCTTACAATGAGGAATTTCTTATAGACCTAGGATGATCCCTTTGTCTTGCCCTTGTCTAAGAACTGCATACAATTTCTTCTTTCATTCTGCAAAGCTATGAGAACATGCTTGAGTACTTATTACTCATGCAATCTTCAGATGTCAGTTTTCTGTTCCTTTCTAGTAAACAAGGGAACAGAAATAAAGCTTTCATGCAAATCTCCTAACAAGGCATGTCTTTGTTCTATGTGTCCATTTTTATAGCAAATTTTCAGCACCACCAGCGTTCAGATCTATACTGCAATCAAGGTTAAATGCTTCCCTTTAAAGTAGCTCTACTGTATGCAGTTTCCTTTTTCCTGATTTTTTCCTCTTTGTTGTTGCTTTGCTTAAGGTGCATGCCAGCAGTCTGTTTTCACTTCTGTGAATATTCATTTCGCTCATAGCCTCACTCTATAAACAATCATAATGTCGTTTTCCCCAGACATCAATAAATCTGATATATTTTGACTATTTATCTCTCAGGTAGTAAATATCCTTTTGCAAAGTGCATTTCATGAATTAGCTCAAATTACATTTGGGCTGCTTCAGAGCTGCTGAGAGAGGTGCCAAACATTGGATACAACCAACATTGTATTTAACTTCAGGGAAGAACAAAACTTCTGCTTCTCTCATTAAAAGTAAAGGTGAGAAGTGCCATTTAAAAAAACAGCATCAAGTCATTTGTTCTAATTTATGTGCCAGTTTTATTAAAAGATTTCATGGTGATATATGTTTCCTGAAGTTTAGGTATGAATCAAAATGAGCCTTTGAGCTTAAAAGTGTATGTAATGATACATCTCTTTGATGGTTTATTGTCTACCATTGATCATGAACTATTAAAATAAAAATTGGGAAATATTGGTACAAACTTTCACTTAATCATATTCCTCATTTCCTTTTATCTCTGTCTTTTCTTCATTTATTATTTTCTGTCTCACCACAGAATATTCTGGTTGATGATTCCATGATACTGATGCTATCTGCCATTTGGAAATTTAAAACTTACTTTCACTATGATTCATTTCCCCACAGAAGGGCGTAATGATTTCTCCCACCCAACTTTTTGTATATATGACTTCCAAAGAAGTGTTGTGAGAAATTCTCTGTGAATAAAACTTAGTCTACCAAATTTGGGGCAGATGAGGTTTAATTCAGTACTACTTTGAACAGCCAAGTCATAGATTTTTTCTAGTTCTGAGTCTCCAGATAACTAGAGCCCTCAAACCAAAAACACTAGCCAGTGGGCATTTCACATTGAACAGGAATTCAAAATGGAATTCTCCATGATTTGGTCTGTACCTCTTAAAAGTCATAGTACTTTCATAATCAGTATTTTATTTCTTTTCTCTCTTTGACACTCAAATACAAAATCAGGAATGTGCCATCAGATTTTGATATCCATCTACCATCTCTTTTAGTTTCAGTAAAAGTAAACATTAAAACCCTGATGGATTTTTATTACACTTGAGTTACATTGCATGCCTGTGGTTTTTTCCTCAACAAATTAATGAATTTTTGTTGAATATCTACCGTACGGAAAGCACTGTCCTCATTGCTGAGGAGAGAGCTACCTCAACATAATGTATAGCCATACTGACCACCAACTTCGCCAGGTATAGGAGTCACTGAAGTTTATAATGTGACCATATTCCTTTGAGGACTGTCGGTCTGTTCTGGGAAGAATAAACTAGCCATGTGGGCATAAGACTTTAATTATCTAACTGAAGAACTCTGTTTAAGAAAGCAGATATCCACAGTGAGAATAGCTGTGTGCTCTGGCCATCTTCAGCTTCCTGGCATGTCACTTTGGTAAAACAGCTGTATGCAAAGCATGCAGTCAGGGGTATTGGCACTGGTCGCTGAGATGGTTGAATTTTATTATTAAGACGTCAATGGGGAGCATTAGCACAATTTTCTGCTGACTTTTTTTCCTAGCGTGATTATAGGTGAATGAGTTGAGTAATAGTTAGCCTTTTTCTATTATATGGAAGAGTTTGTATAAGAATAGCCTTATTTCTTCTTTAAATATATGGGAAAATTCACTGATGAAACTTCTCAGCTGGGTAGTTCCTTTGGGGAAGTATTTTAATAATGGACTCATTTTTTTCTCCCTAGATATAGGCCAATTCAGCTTTTCTATTTTCTATTGTGTTCATTTTCTAGGAATGTGTCCATTTTAGTTAAATTTTCAAGTTTCTTGGCACAAAGTAGTTCAAATTATCCTCTTTTGAGTATCCATTTAATAGCCTTAGGATTGTTGTGATATCATCTTTTTCTTTTCTGTTATTGGTAATATGTATTTTCTCTCTTTTTTCTTTGATTCATCTTGCCATGGCTTTCTTTCTTTTTTGTTTCTCTTCTTTAGATTTAACTTGTCTTACCCTTTCCTACTTTTTTATATTATATTTATTTGTATACATTATATTTATATTTGCTAAGAATGCTTCTATAGCAAAGACTGAAAACAATTATCTAAATGTCCATAAGGTCCCCAACTCTTTGGTGGGTTATGGACTGTAATTTTTCATTCCTAAGCCCCATAAAACTGCTAAAAACTGCTCTGATTGTCAGAGGAGCGTCACTTAACTTCTTAAGTAATTTAGAAGAAGACTTGAGAAAACCAAAAATATTGGACTCACTTCTCTACCCATCCCTGTTCTTCAGGATCTTGTTGTCTCAATTCTAGACTACTTTGGAGATGCTGAACTTTGTCTCTCCAGTTCTATGAGACTGCTCAAAGCACGGTTGGACTTTTTTGCCACCTGTCCAAGCCCTTCCTTTTGGATTTTTCACCTCTTCCCTCATGTCAAGAATTGGCAAGTGCCCTAAGGTGAAAGCCGATCCATGAAATAAGTTCATTTCTCCATGGTACCCGTCTCTCCAATATCTTTGTTCCTCTATTCCTGGATGTGTCAGGAGCTCTACAATGCCTTCAGATTTATGACTTTGTGTTTTGGCTGGCTTTTATAATTGTTCTTGGCTGAAGAGTTGTTGTACTGCTCTGTCCTCAACATAGCCAGAGTGGAAATCCTGGTGTGACTAACAGTTTTCACTAAGCTTTCCTGAATGGGATTTGCAGTATTAAAACCTCTTTTCACTTAGCAATAGTTAATTTTGTTACTCTGTAGTTGTAGTTTGAATGAGCATTTTGTTAATACACGATAATAGTGAACATGCATTGTCTAAGTTCATAAACAAGGGTTTAAAATAACTTATTTGTGGATAGATTTAAAAAATGGTATATCCACATCATCTAGACCTGTCGAAAGTACTTCAGGAGTTACAGCAGGATGGCAGAGTGAGACATTTCAGGGTATCATACTCCCCCAAAAAGTTTTGGACAACCAGCAAAAACTGGCAGAAACATCTTTCTCAAAGCTCAGAAAATAGTTAAAAGTCTGCAGTAAGGCGGCAGGCACCAAATTATGAAAAAGGCTGCTTAAAAGTGGTAGGATCTCTTGGTGCCCTGGTTGCCCCACCCTCACCTCTTACCAGCACTGTGTAGAGCCAGTCCATACTCCCAGTTTGGATCCTTGGTCCCAGTTCTGCAGGGAGCAGAGTAACCCTCCTGCACATACAGGTGCATGTACATCTGGACCAATCAGCCTGGTAGTGGCCTGAGGGACTTGCCATTCTAGAAATTTCCCTGCATGTAGAAGGCAACTCACAGAGCTCTCCGATGGAACGGTGTGCAAGAAGGGTCAAACCGTACTGCCTGGAGCAAGAGATTGCTGACTGTAAGACACAGAGTGCAATGTTCAGGAAGGAGAGGAAATGGTTTCCTAGGGAAGAAGGCATATTCAAAAATGTATAAATGGGGCAACACCTGGGGCCCCACCTGCATGCCACAGACAAGATGCACGTACAGAAATGAAGGGAAGTCCTTGTGCTTTGGCCTAGAGCTATTCTCTAAACTCATTGTTTGGATAAGCCCTAAGGGGAACCCTTATACAGGTCAATCTGCAAAGACTGAAAAAGGTATTTTCTTTTTTGCCTTCTATTTTTGTTGTTGTTGTTAACTCCTGGCAATGAAGGAAATCTCTATCATAATACCAGCAAGATATAGGCAAGGAATAGGCATCTTAGAATCTCTATTCCAACAATAACACATTAAAATATCAAAATGCCTACATTTCAATAAAAGGTTACAAAGCATTCAAAGAAGCAGGAAATGATGGCCCAGGCAAAGGAGAAGATTTAATCATTCGAAATCATCGATGAAGAGGCTCAGACCTTGGACATACCAAGGTTTTTAAAAAATGGTGCTAAATATGTGCAAAGAACTAAAGGACAACATGGACAAATAACAAAAGGAACACAAAAAGGATACCAACATAGAGATGGAAATTATAAAAAGGAACCAAACAGAGCTGAAGACCACAGTAACAGAAATGAAAACTTCCTAAGAGGGATTCAAGAGCAAATTGGAGATGACAGAAGAAAGAATCAGAGAATTTTAAGGTAAGATAAAAGTGAACAGAGCCTAAGGTACTGTAGGACACCATTACACATACTAATATACATATTATAAGAGACCCAGAAGGAGAAGAAGGAGAAGAAAGAGAGAAAGGGGCAGAGAGAATATTCAAAGAAAAAATGGCTGAAAACTTCCCAAATTTAATGAAAGCAATGAATATACACATTCAATACATTTAAAAAACTCCAAACAGTATAAACACAAATAGACCCATGCCATCACATATTATAATCAAACTTTTGAATGTCTAAGATAAAGAGAGAATTATGAAAGCCACAAGAGAGAAACAATATGTCACATACAAGGGGCTTCTGCAGCATAGTGTCCCATCATATGCATATATCACATTTTGTTTATCTATTCTTTGGTTGTTGGACACTTGGGGTATTTCCATCATTAGGCAACTGCAAATAATGCCACTATGAACATTGGTGTGCAGATGTCTGCTTGTGTCACAGTGTTCAGTTCTTCTGAAAACTCCTAAAAGAGGAATTGCTGGATCATTTGGCAGTTCTATATTTAGCTTCTTAAGGAACTGCCAAACTGTCTTCCATAGAGGCTGCTCTATTTTACAATCCCACCAACAGTGAAGGAGTGTTCCTATTTCTCCACATCCTCTCCAGCACTTACTGTTTTCTGTTTTTCAATAATTGCCATTCTATGCAGTATGAGATGATATCTCATTGTCATTTTGATTTGCATTGCCCTAATAGCTAGTGATATGGAATATTTTTCATGTGTTTTTTGGCCATTTGTATTTCCTCTTTGGAAAAATGTCTAGCTAAATCTTTTGCCCATTTTTTAAATTGAATTGCTTGCTCTTTTATTGTTGATTGTGTGAGCTCTTTATATAGAATAGAAACCAAACTCTTATCAGATATGCGGTTTCCAAATATTTTCTCCCATTGAGTGCCCTGCCTTTTCACCTTCACATAGTCCTTTGAATCACAAAGGTGTTTAAGTTTAAGGAGGTCCCATTTACCCATGTTTTCTTTCATTGCTCATGCTTTTGGTGTAAGGTTTAAGAATGTCTACCACCAGATCTTGAAGATGTTTAACTACATTTTCTTCTAGGAGCTTTATGGTTCTTGCTTTTATATTTAGGTCTTTGATCCATTTTAAGTTAATTTTTGTATAAGGTATATGATAGGGATCGTCTTTCTTTCGGTTACAAATATCCAATTCTCCCAGCACCATTTGTTGAAATAACTGTTCTGCCCCAGCTGGGTGGGTTTGAAAGGCTTGTTAAAAATCACTTGACCGCAGATGTCAGGGTCTATTTCTGAACCATCAATTTGGTTCCATTGGTCTATGTGTTTATCTTTATGCCAGTACCATGCTATTTTGTTGTTGTTGTTGTTGTTATTATTGTTATTTTTATCACTGTAGCCAGGTAAATATGATTTAAACTTCACAAGTAAGAGTCCTCCAACTTTACTTTTCCTTTTAAGATGTTTCTGGTTATTCAGGACCCCTTTCCCTTTCAAATAAATTTGATAATTGTGTTTTCCATTTGTTTAAAAAATTCTGGTGGAATATTTATTGGAATTGCATTGCACCTTTATAACAGTTTGGATGGAATCGACATGTTAATGATATTTCATCTTCCAATCCATGAGCATGAAATGTTCTTCCAATTATTTAGGTCTTTTTAAAATTTCTTTTAGCAATGCAGTGTAGTTTTCTGAATACAAGTACTTTCCATCCTTGGTTCAGTTTATCCCTGAATATTTGTTTTAGTCACTATTGTAAATAGAATTTTTTCCCTAACTTCCTCCTCAGACTGACCATTTCTAGTGTATAGAAGCACCACTGATTTTTGTGTATTGATCTCATCAGAAACTATGGAGGCAAGAAGGCAGTGGGATGACATTTAAAGTCCTGAAAGAAAAAAAAAAGCCAACCAAGAATTCTGTAACTGGCAAAACTGCCTTTCACAAACGAGGGCGAGATTAGGACATTCCCAGATAAACAAAAGCTGAGGGAGATTTTTACCACTAGACCAGCCCTAGAAGAGATACTAAAGAAAGTTCTGCTGGTTGAAAGGAAAGACAATAGACAATAGATCAAAGCCACGGGAAGAAATAAAGATCTCTGGTGAGGTGAGGGTAAGGGCATGGATCAACAGAAATGCTTTTTACTTCCTACAGAATTGAAAAGGCAAATGCATAAAATATGACGAGAAATCAGTAACTTTGAACTCATAATGTAGAAACAAGTAATTTGTGACAAGAACTACATAAAGGAGGGGAGAAAGAGTGGTATAAAACATAGTTTGTGTATACTATGGAAGTAAGTTTGTTATCAAAGCAAACAAGGTTGTTACAGATTTAGGATGTTAAATTTAAGCCTCATGGTGATGACAAAGAAAAAACCAGAGCATATGCAATCTACAGAGACAGAATTTAGAATACAGGTTGCCAGGCACAGGGGGCAAAGAGAATGGGGAATTAATGCATAATAGAGGGTTTCTGTGTGAGGAGATGGAAAATTTTAGTAATAGAAGGTGGTAAGGGTAGCACATCATTATGAATATAGTTAATCCCACTAAACAGTATGGTTGGGAGTAGATGAGATGGAAAATTTAGGTTGTACATAGGTTTCCACATTAAAAAATGAACAACTAAAGAGATAATGACAATTAAATGATCCTGGACAGGCTCTAGCAAGGGAGGAGGTAAAGCTCAAAGGGAAATTATTGCAAAATATGGAAAAAATGGGACTATAGACTGTAAGCTTACATAAATGTTAAATTTCTTGAACTTGGTAACTGCTGTTAAGGTGGTTAAATAAGTGAATATCCTTGTTCTTACAAAACATGCATTGTGTTCAAGGAACATGGTACTTTCCAACTAGACTCTAGTGTTCATAAAATGGATTGATAAATAGATAGATGGAGAGATACATAGAATGATGTGACAAAATTTTTAAATTGGTATATCTGGGTATCTGGGGGTGGTGTATATTGCAGTTCTATGTATCAGGTTTGTACTATTTTTTGTAACTGTCTTATAAGTTTGAAAGTAATTCAAAAGTAAAAGTTAAAAAACACACACACACAATATGTTATAACTTCACTTTGTAAGATCCACAATCCAGGTATATAAAACCATTCTAGTTCTAGAACTAATTTTTTTGAAAACTATTTTTTTAAAGCCACATATATACTTTTAAGTTTGGGGTTATTATTGCTAAAACAGTATTATTATTATTACCAAGTCCGATTTCTTTTCCACTGTCACATCGATAAGCAAATCATTACATATTTGCCAAGTTGATATGCAAATTGTTGATTTATGCTTGTAACAAAAGAGAATGGGAATAATATAAGGAAGTCTTCACATCACTTTTTAATTTTTCTAATAAGCTATTAAATCCATTTTACCTATATGAATGGGATATCTTTCATTGGCTCACTAACAAATTTTTGAGATCTCCAGAAAAGTGATAATGGAGAAATAAATCAGAATGTCAAGACAACTAGAACTGAACCTGGAATTTGGAGGTAGAACTCTGGTAGAAATGATTGAATAGCCCAATGTTAATTCAGCCAGTAGCAAAGCCTTACTGCTTTTGTTTGAAAAATATTGATTGAAGCTGATTGATGAACTTCATGGATGGAAAGAGAAACAGATTATGGGAGCTGGATAGATCAACTCATGAAGCTAGCTCATTCATTAGGAAGATAAAAGCAGTTAAAGCTGTACTGCTTATAGACACAGCCTGGCTTGCTTAAAATGTTTTTATTTTAATAATTTTGTGACTCTATCCTAGAAAAAATATCTACTGAAATATTACCTATTCACATAGAAAATGGAGTGGGGGTCGGGAGGATTGTGTTCCTTTAAGCCAGTTAAATATTATCCCAAGGGGTTGTTCTATGTGTTTACTCATGCTTGTGCTATGTGTTCATTCATCACACTCCTCTCCTAATTTTGCCATTTTATTTGACATCATTGGGGAAAGTGCCAGGAATTTAACTATTACTATACCTGCGATAGCACTTTAGAAAAGATGAAATATCACTATCATTATTTATGCCCCACATCAACTAGTACTGATATATTACAGATCATCTGCTATGCACAGAATACTGGGGAGACATGGGAGAAATACAAGGGGTAACTTAAGGCCAGCTTGTGTCTACCAGGACCCTGTGTATGTTCTGTATTCATAACAAAACCCCATCTAGGCTCTTATAGAAATTATAATCAAAATCGCAAATTAGAAGCTTTGGTTCACATATCCTTTCTCCCTCACATACATTGTCATTTCTATTGCCAGATTGAAGCAGAGAACTGAGGTCACTAACTTTAACTTTCAATTTTATTGAAATCACAGGTCCATTTCGTTTGCCTCACGTGGCATGGCAGATCCCACCAGAGGGGGATGTTTCGAGAAGTGGCAGGGACGAATTTTGGATCAAAAGGAGTAAGAGAGGTTTTATAAGACTTTTTCACTTTGCAAACAGGTATGCATGGGATGCAATTTACTGAGCTTTCTTTAGCTCCCACCACCGCTGTACTATCATGTCATTTAATTTTCTGCTCTACCATGTGGGGGTGCAGGGGGAGGGGAAATCTGTTAAGAAAGCTACTTTTGCTATTCTAAAATGGTGGTCTGATCAAAAGATTACAGCAAAAAAAAAAAAAGAGAAACACTAGAGAACAAATTTACTGGGTAGTAATGAGGGAGGATTTTCTCTTCTCATATGTCTGAAAGCACTAACTTCATGACTAGCCTTAGGCTAAATTGCTGGAGAGGTGAGTGAAGTTAAGTCCTATAACCAGCTTTTCATTCTGATTCCTGCACAAGTATCCCAGAAAACAGCCACTTATTTTGCCCCACAATAGCCACCTCCAAAATATGCCTAAAATCTATGGACACACTGAATAAATGGCCCCGAGGAGAACTAGAAGCATTTAACTATGATAGAGTTTCTATGTTTCTTGCTGATGAGACAATAACCCAGCAACCAGGGCCTGGAAAAGTACCTAAGTAAAGGACATGAGCTAAAGAACGTTCCATGTGGATTGTCAAGGCTGTCAGAGAATCTGAGATGACACAATTGGCACGTGAAATTTGCATGAGTTTAGATGTTTTTGTTAATTTGGGTTGTTGGCGAACAACGAGCAAATGAGTAGAAGCTAGTTTCTGAAACTTCTGTGGCAGTTTAGGGGTGCAGCATAGTTTAGGTTCAAGTATTGATTTAACTTTATTTAATAGCAGTTGCCCTGTGCCAGACTCTAAGAACTCTACCACCATTAAGCACCAGTGACTCCAGGAGATCAGTTCTGTTGTTAACCTCCTCTTTCAGGAAGGGACTGATGAATCCAGAGGTCAAGGAGCAGCCCCAAGGGTTTGTGGCCAGAATGCTGAAGAGCTGGGATTTGAACTTCTGCTGTGGTGTCTCCATGCATTGGGTCACTGTCCTATGCTCAAGAAAACCAACTAGGCCAAAAAATTAGGGGTTGGAACTTGAGTTCAAGTAGGAGACAGCTTCTCCAGGACAAAGCATTCTGGGAGAATTAGCTCCTAGAATGGGTGTGGGAGTGGAAAAATGATGGAATCCTGAAAGAGAATGCTCAAGCACCAGATTTCAAGGAAAAAGGGTCAGATCTGATGTGCCTGAAAAGGGGGCTGGCCAACCAAGTCATGAAACAGAGGGCCTATCAGAGGGTATAGAAAAAGTTTGGGTCCCAAGGGTCTCTGGTATTTTGCCCTTGGATATCTGATTCAGAGTAACTCTTTGAGAGAAGAGGACTGCAAGACAAGGGGAGTTAAAGGGCAAAAATGTGCCAAACCAAAAAAAAAAAGCAATCTGGGAAAGAAGCACCCCTCAATAGCCTAGCAAGAGGCAGGGGACAGAGGCTAGTGAGAGGTCTAAGGGACCACTGAGGGTCCCTTCTTGCTACAAGGATCTCTGAGACACGAGTTTTATCCTCTGACCTCCCTCCCCCTAGAACTTTTTCCCTATTCCTGTTCCTTCCAATCACTCTTCTAGCTCCTCATGGCTGCTCCTTGGGGGTCCCACTCTAGCATCCCCCAACCTGATGACCTTCTTCCCCATCCACACTTGCTACGTGATGGTATCATGGGCTTACTTTCTGAAAGGTAGAGCTACTCAGACATGCCCTTAAGGAAAGGCCAGAATTCAACTTAGTCCATTGAAGGTAAAGGAGAGGCTCTATGGCAATTGATTGAGTCAATGATAACAATAGCAACGCAGCAGCAATGCCATTTATCTGATCGTTATTGTTGATTTAAAAGCTTCCTCTGCATTTACTAATGAGTGTCAGACATGTCAAATTTAATCTTTATATCACAGTCCCCTTCTATCAGAGCAATAGACTGAATCTGAAGAGTTAAAATAACTCACCAAGGAGTGCTAAGTGGATTTGGACCCTGACCTAGCTTCCTCCAGAGCCTTAGGGCTTAACCACGGGGTTCTACAAGTTAGATATGAATTTAATCTGGGAGTCATAAGCATACATAGAGAGGAGATATCTGTTGTTAAATGAAATTGTTAGCTATTTATATATACTTTCAACATTGGGAAAAAATGATCGGAAGAATTATCTAGCTTACCAGGCTCAAATTAGAGACTATATATAAAAAGTGTCTTAGAAACTACAAAGAGTAAATCATTGCAAAAGGCTGCTTTGATGGTCTGATAGTGGCTATGGAAGACAGATAGATGTTGGAGGCCCACATATATGACTTACACATACATATATCTTCATTAACTTACGTCTTTCTTGACGCACAGTCAGCCAGTTGTTAGATTGTAAATCTGTTCAGTTCATATCCCATAAGTACTCCATGGAGGAAACAAATGAACAATTAAAAAACATATTTTTTGGTGTAATATAAGAGTCAGAAGGAACAGCTATTGAGTTGGGAGAAAAATCAGGAGAGCATAAACTTACAAAAGGGTGTCTTAACCAGCTAGTTTAACGAGCTGGTCAATACATGGGGAAGAAACTAATTATAGGAATTTATAAGAAAAATATTGAGATACCTTAAATTATCTGATTTAACCAATCAGAAACTCATGGACCTCATACGTTTTGTCAGTTATTGATACGTTAACTTTGAACAACTCATTTGATCTCTACGTGGTTTGCCCTACTCTTCCAATTTAGAAAATTCTTTGGATGATTAGAATTCCATGGAACATTTGTGTACTCTTTGCTTATTTGTTTAGATTTCAAGGGTCAAAATGTTACCACTCCAAGTAGAAGCATATAACATTCAGTGGGAATTTTAATAAAAATAATTTGTATTCATACCTTGGATTTTCTGGACGAGAATTTGAAGTTTCAGGGACCTTGCTCCAAAGTGTATGCACCAGTGTCTAGCACAGCTCCTTTGCTGGTAAATCAATCTCTTATAAACTTGACTTCCTTAAGCAAAGGCAAAGAGGTATAGAATGCAGGCCTCAGAAATCTGCACCAGCAAACAGGTCATGGCCACTTGCTCACCTGGCATTGGCAAACTGAACCAAATCCGCTCAAGCCTTTGGTTCCCACTTTCATTTGTTTGCTTTTGGGATGGAATCAAATGCCTTTCAAAGCAGAAGTTAGTTTTCAAATTCGTTTCTGCCCAATCCAGTCAATCTAAAAAAGTTTGACTGAAGCCTGCTAAGGACAAATGGTAAGAGCAGCATGTGCATCAGTAGATTTTTCCGAGATGGGATTTTGCGATTAGCATGTGGTCCCGTTTTCTTCCAGCAGGTAGTAAAAAGAGGAACATGTAACAGTGGGGTTCATAGCTCACCAAATATCAAGCAGACCTAAATTGCTCGTCAGATCCTCTGCTTCCCTTTAAGTCTGGGGGAGATCTTGTAAAGTATGCCTCCTGGGCCTGGAAGAAAAAAGGCTCTTTTTTCCAGAGAGCAGCGAAGGCCCTGGGACCCTGCTTTTGCGCTGGGCTTGCTGTGAAGCCGGCAGCCCGCCAGCCCGCGCTTCTTGCGTACTGTCTGTCCAGAGAGGGCGGCAGAAGCCAGCAGGGAGGAAACACAGAAGGGCGGGTTTGGAAGCTGCGTGTGGGGCTTTATTCCTTGCAATTCTAAACCGTGTGTTTCTTTGATTCTTACAATCCCTTTCCGAAAACGTCGTGAGTCACTGCCCCTGACTGTGCCCTATCTGCTAGTACACTGCAAAACGGCTTGAATCAGGGAGGAATGGAGAAATAAGTGCCATTTTGGTTTTAATTAAAATTTGAAAAAGATTCAACCATATCCTGCTTCCTCCTTCCACCAGGGATCCCGCAATTATTAAATTAAGCTGGTGGTGTCTACTTTCAGAAACACGGATTTTTACCGGCAGATAATTTCTCTTTTCTATTGTTGGGTATTTTCTTGGTGCATTTTATGGCTATCATCTTTGGCAGAGCTAATCTGGTTTTCTTCAGCCACAGTTCTGCTTGTTAATCCGTTTATGGATTTTTACGTAGTTTCTCCTTGGATGGCGAGTGTATAACCTCCGAGGATTATTTTCAAGCCTCTTAGCAGAGAGATTGTTTCTCTTTTTCTGTCCCTAGTGTGTGTTTGTATACCACCCCTGGCTTTTGCTGGCCTTTTGGCAGTTTATTTAGGGGTTTGGCTAGGATGCTGCTTTGATGAACATATTGATACAATGGACATGTATCCAGAAAGTTTTGTTTAAGTTGACTTATGTAACTTTTGAAGTAAATACACAACTTGGCTAGAAATTTATCCATGCAATTATGTACATCTCTTTCTATTCCTAACACCCTGCTAAGTACAGTTAGGGATATAAACAAATAGGTACATTCACATACACACACAACTCAAATGTAAAAAGATGATGCTATTCTAGAATGCTACCAGTTAAAGGTGAATTAACACCTATCCCTCTCAAATTCTTCCCCAAAAATAGACAAGGAGGGAACATTTCCTAACTCATTCTATGAGACCAGCATTACCCTGATTCTAAAACCAGACAAAGATATCACACACACACAAAGAAAACTACTGACCAATATTTGTCATTAATAGAGATGCAAAGATCCTCAACAAAATATTAACAAATCAAATCCAGCAGCATATTAATTGTAAACCATGACCAAATGGAATGTATTCCAGGAAGGTCAGGGTGATTCAATATATAGAAATCAAAGAATATAATATACCTTATTAATAAGAATGAAGGGAGAAATACACACATGATCATCTGAATTGATGCAGGAAAAGCATTTGACAAATCTAATACACTTTCCTGATAAAAGCTCTCAAAAATCTTGGAGTAGAAGGGAACTTCCTCAACATGATAAAAACAAACAAACACAGCTAACTTCTACATAATGATAAAAGACTGAACACTTTCTCCCTGAGATCAGAAACAAGAAAAGGGTGCCAACTTTTGCCACTTTTATTCAACGTTGGTCTTGCTAGAGCAATTAAGCAAGAAAAAGAAATAAAAAGCCATCTAGATTGGAACGGAAGAAGTAAAGCTATTAATACATATTCCTAAGGAATCCACAAAAAGTTACTAGAATTAATAAATGAATTCAGCAAAGTTTCAGGATACAAACCAACATTCAAATATCAGCATTTTTTTTTTCCCTAAAACTCTTAGACAAACACATAAGGGTAAATCTTTAAGATCTTGTATTTGATAATAGTTTCTCAGTCTGACACTCAAAGCACAAGCAGCAAAAGAGAAAAAAATACTTAAATTGGACTTCATTAAAATAAAATAAAAAATATGTATAAGAGTACACTATCAAATGAAAGAAAAGATAACCCACAGGATGGGAGAAAAAAATATCTCCTAAAGGTTTAATACAAAGAATATATAAAGAACTCTTACAACTCAACAATAAAAATACACAAACAAAACCAATAACAAAATGGCAAAGAACCTAAATAGAAATTGCTTCAGAATATGACAAATATAATAAGCACAAGAAAAGATGTTCAACATCCTTACTCAATAGGAAATTACGAACAAAAATCACAGTGAAGTATCACCAGTATGGTTGTTATAAAAATACTTAAAAAGGAACATAAGTGCTGGTAAGGATGTGAAGAACGTGGAACCCTCCTACATTGTTGATGGGATTGCAAAATGGTGCAGCTGTTGTGGAAAACTGGCAGTTCCTCCAAAAGTTAAACATATAATTACCCCATTACCCAGCAATTTCACACCTATGAGTATCCCTACAAATTGAAAACAGCTATTCAAACAAAAACTTGCACTGCTCACAATAGGTAAAAAAGTAGAAACAACTCAAATGACCAGCAACTGATAAACAGATAAGCAAAATGTGATATATACACACAATGGAATATTATTCAGACATAAAAAGGAATGAGGTTCTGAAACACATAACAACATAGATGAAACTTAAAAACTCTATACTGTGTGAAGCAAACCAGATACAAAAGGCCACATGTTATATGATTGCATTTACATTACTATCCAGAATAGGCAAATCCATAGAGAAAGAAAGCAGATTCATAGTTGTCAGGAGCTGGGGCAAAGGGGAAATGGAGAGTAATTGCTTAATGATACAGGGTTCCCTTTAGTATGATCAAAATGTTATGAACCTAGATAGTGGTAATGGTTATACAACATTGTGAATGTGCTTAAAAACACTGAATTGTACACTTTGAAATGACTAACATGGTGAATTTTACATTATGTGATTATTATCTCAATAAAAGAAATTAAAAAGGATACCATTCTCAAATAGTTCACAATCTTGTTGAGAAGATGGAATTAACCAAACATGAAAAATAAAGAAAAGGCAGTCCTTGCTTTGCACAGAAGTGTGGAACCATAAAATGACAATCCCAGATGAAGCTACAAAGTGATCAGAATAATCAATGAGAAAAATTAAGGGTGTATCATCAACTTAAAAAAATTTTTGTTAAAACATTAAGAACTCTTACTGTGGGTTAAAATGTAATTACAGTGTAATTTACATTAAGCCCATCGAGAAATAAAGTGTTTTATTTCCTAATAAAACTAAACCTTGAAATTACAAAAAAACCCAGCATCGACATTAGCACCAGAAAAATACTTAGGTACAAATATACCAAAATATTATATGTGCAAGATCTGTGTGAGGAAAACTATAAAAACTTTGGTGAAAGAAATCATAGAAGATCTAAATAAATGGAGAGATATTTCAAGTTCATGAATAGGGAATACTCACCCTATTATTAAGATGTCAATTCTTCCCAATATGATATACAGATTTGGTGCAATCTCAATAAAGTTGTGTGGATATCGACAAGCCAATGCAAAAGACCCAAAATAGCCAATAAAATAGTGAAGAAAAACAAAGTTGGAAGACTGGACACTACCCAACTTTTTTTTTTTTAATTTTATTTTTTTTATTTTTTATTGATTTTGTAATAATATTACATTAAAAATATATATATATATGAGGTCCCCTTGAACCCTACCACCCCCACCCCACCACTCCCCCCCCCCAACCAGCAACACTCCTTCCCATCATCATGACATATCCATTGCATTTGGCAAGTACATCTTTGGGCACCTCTGCACCTCATGGTCAACGGTCCACATCATGGCCCATACTCTCCCCCATTCCATCCAGTGGGCCCTGTGAGGATTTACAATGTCTGGTGATTGCCCCTGAAGCACCATCCAGGGCAGCTCCATGTCCCAAAGACGCCTCCACCTCTCATCTCTTCCTGCCTTTCCCCGTACCCATCAGCCATCATGTCCACTTTTCTCAATCCAATGCCACCTTTTCTATGTGGACATTGGATTGGTTGTGTCCATTGCACCTCTATGTCAAGAGGAGGCTCAGATTCCACATGGATGCTGGATGCAATCCTCCTGCTTTCAGTTGTAATCACTCTAGGCTCCATGGTGTGGTGGTTGTCCTTCTTCAACTCCATCTTAGCTGAGTGTGGTGAGCCCAATAAGTCAGATTGTAGGTGCTGGAGTCTGTTGAGGCTCAGGACCTGGCTATCACATTGTCAGTCCAGAGATTCAAATCCCCTAAATATATCTTAAACTCCAACACTAACTGCACCTCCAGCACATTAGCATGAAAGTCTTATGAAGAGAGATCCCATCTGAGTCCAGATTCATCACACATAAATACCAGTTCCAAAGAGGAGCCATCTGACCTGGTAGTTAACCCCATCGGCCATGACCATAACTCCCATGGGTCTCTTTAGCCCTCGAAGGAACCGATATCTGGCGGTTGTATCTGCTTTATCTGTCTCTCAGACTCTGCTCACTTGTGCATAAGGGCAATCCTTCTGACAGCCTCCAGATTCTTTTTTAGAGACTCGTAGCCATATAAACTCATTTCTCCTTTCCATTTCCCCCTTACATTAGGTCAAACAGCATTTTAAAGTCATGTTATTTTATGTAGACAGGGATATTCCGCTGATCCGCGTTGAACCGTCCGTATGAGGTCATTTTCCAGTTGCATCATCAGTTGGTAGTTGATAGTGGTCCCTTGGTGCCAGGGAGGCTCATCCCCGGGTGTCATGTCCCACGCTGGGGGGAAGGCATTGCATTTACATGCTGAGTTTGGCTTCGAGACTGGCCACATTTGAGTAACATGAAGGCTGACAGGAGGAAATTCCCAGGCACAATGCTGCTCTAGGCCTTGTTCTTATTTTAGGCTTATCAGCTCACAAGCATAGTCATTAGCATCAGGGGCTCCCTGTTGAACCCTCACTCCCTCCCGGTACCCGCCGCTGCACCTGGGAGACTGTCGCTGCTCCCCTAGGGACCACGACAGAGCACCACTGGCCAGGAACCCAGTACCCCCCCTACTGTGGTTTTTAATTGTTGCCACTATGAGTATATCCAAACATTGCATGCACCCTGGACATATGTTCTGTACAGCTCCCTGTCAGCCATATATCCCCTGTCAATGGTATCCCATACCAGTATTTCTCCATTGCCTTTGTTGAACCACTCTGTGATCCAGAACTCCCTGAAATTTGAAGCCCAATATAATGTCAGGGTCCCTTACTAGGGAATGGCATATAGCGATGGGTTTAAAGGTTATATAAAGAATACGTGTTGACTAGGAAAAAATTCTAAATCCTATCTTTCCCCCCCCCCCCCCCAATTATTGAGCTTCTCTTCACAGGAGCCCTAGACCACAGCAATGCATATATATAGTATACAGCACTCCCATACATCCACCACAAAACCTTTCCCTTCCACAGCGATACTCTTACACCCTATTCACATCATATTTACTTAACGTAATGTACAGAGTCTGAGACAATAGCTTTCTAACAAGGTGACATCTGTGCTTACATTGTGGTGCATACTTTAGGATACACAGTTTTTTACATTCTTAGTTATCCTATGTTTTACATTGTGGTTTACATTATCATTCTGTCATCTCCTATATGTTATGGTGTAATATTACATGTTTTATATCCATCCTTGTGTACTCTCACGAAACTCCTCTCTTACCCCCCATTTACCTTGGTTACACACATTTAACATCCATTTTCCCTTCCACCTTGGTGCCCACAGTGACAGCCAACCTCCGTTTCCCGAGGAGCCCCTTCCAGATATAGATGGAATAGTGTTCAGGGTCTAACTTGCTCAACTGCCCCATTGCCCTGGGAGCCACCCTTTCTTTCGAGGGATACAGTTCCCTCTATTTGATGGCATTAGTCCTCCCCAGGATGTGGGTCCATCCCCACTCTCACTACTTGGGTTTCTACCCCATGGTGTCACCCACTCTGGCAGAATGAGCATTTAGACATTCCCCAGGAGCCCGTCCTGCATCAGACCCTCCCCTCCGAGCATTCTAAACAGGTAACCCTCTTTATTATATTTTGATATGATTTTCTCGGCATTTTACTCTCCACCAACACCTGACCCTCTCCTGTGTTCGTATGCTACCCCTCCCTCCCCCCACTTTTGGGTAATGTTACCCATCCGCCCATTCCCAGCCTCCCTCAAACCCGCAAAGCCCCAACCAAAGGCAACCCCTGCCCCCCTTTTATCTCTTCTTTGTGTTCATACTTACCACCATCTCGTCTTAAATTCCACCCCTGCAGACATCGGCTCACATCCTTCCTCCACCCTCCGATTTCCTGTAAGCCTATCGTTCAGTCTCTTGCTATCTAGGGCAGCTTGGTTATTTCAAATTATTGAGGTCATGTAGTATTTGTCCTTTAATGTCTGGGGTGCTTCACTCAACATAAGGTTCTCAAGATTCATCCATGTTATCACATGTGTTTTTAGTGTGTTTGTTCTTACAGCCGAGTAGTATTCCATTGTGTGTATATACCACATTTTATTGATCCACTCATCTGTTGATGGGCATTTGGGTTGATTCCAACTTTTGGTGATAGTGAACAGTGCTGCTATGAACATTGGTGTACATATATCGGTTTGCATCCTTGTTTTCAGTTCTGCTGGGTATATACCCAGCAGTGGTATTGCTGGGTCATATGGCAAATCTATGGCTAGTTTTTTGAGAAACTGCCATACTGTCCTCCAGAATGGTTGGATCCTTCTGCATTCCCACCAGCAGTGGATGAGTGTTCCCCTTTCTTCACATCCTCTCCAGCACTTGTATTCTTCTGTTTTTTTCATAGCTGCCAATCTTATGGGTGTAAGATGGTATCTCATTGTGGTTTTGATTTGCATTTCCCTGATAGCTAGAGATTTGGAACATTTTTTCATGTGCTTTTTGCCATTTGTATTTCTTCTTTGGAGAAGTGTCTGTTTAAGTCTTTTTCCCATTTTTTAAATGGGTTGTTTATCTTTTTGTTTTCAAGATATAGGAGTTCTTTATATATGCAAGTTATAAGTTTCTTATCAGATATATGGTTGCCAAATATTTTCTCCCACTGTGTGGGCTCCCTTTTTACTTTCTTGACAAACTCCTTTGAGGTGCAAAAGGCTTTAATTTTGAGGAAGTCCCATTTACCTATTTGTTCTTTTGCTGCTCGTGCTTTTGGTGAGATATTCATAAATCCATTTCCTATTACAAGGTCCTGTAGATGTTTCCCTACACTGCTTTCCAAGGTCTTTATGGTCTTGGCTCTTATATTTAGGTCTTTGATCCATCTTGAGTTGATCTTTGTATAAGGTATGAGATGGTAATCCTCTTTCATTCTTCTACATAAGGCTATCCAGTTCTCCAGACACCATTTGTTGAATAGGCCACTCTCTCCCAGTTGAGAGGGTTTGGTGGCTTTATCAAATATTATGTGGCTATATATGTGAGGTTCTATATCAGAGCTTTCAATTCGATTCCATTGGTCTATGTGTCTCTCCTTATGCCAATACCATGCTGTTTTCACCACCATAGTTTTGTAGTATGTTTTGAAGTCAGGTAGTGTGATTCCTCCAATTTCGTTTTTCTTTTTCAGTATGTCTTTGGCTATTCGGGGTCTCTTTCCTTTCCAAATAAATTTCATAGTTAGTTTTTCTAGTTCCTTAAGGAAGGCTGTGTTGATTTTTATTGGGATTGCATTGAATGTGTAGATCAGTTTTGGTAGGATAGACATCTTAATAATGTTCAGTCTTCCTATCCATGAACAAGGAATAGTCTTCCATTTATTTAGGTCTTCTTTGATTTCCTTGAACAATCTTGTATAGTTCTCGGTGTATAAGTTCTTTACTTCTTTACTTAAATTTATTCCTAAGTATTTGATTTTTTTATTTACTATTGTGAATGGTATTTGTTTCTTGATTTCCTCCTGATCTTGCTCATTATTGGTGTACAGAAATGCTACTGATTTTTGCGCATTGATCTTTTATAACCTGCCACTTTACTAAACTCATTTATGAGTTCTAGAATCTTTGTTTTAGATCTCTCAGGGTTTTGTATGTATAGGATCATGTCATCTGCAAATAATGACATTTTGACTTCTTCCTTTCCAATTTGAATGCCTTTTATTTCTGGTTCTTGCCTCAGTGCTCGAGCAAGTACTTCTAAGACAATGTTAAATAGGAGCGGAGACAGTGGGCATACTTGTCTTGTTCCTGAGTTTAGAGGGAAGGAGTCTAGAATTTCTCCATTGTTCACAATATTGGCTTTAGGTTTTTCATATATACTCTTTATCATGTTCATAAAGTTTCCTTGTATTCCAATCTTTTGGAGTGTTTTTATCAAGAAAGGGTGCTGTATTTTGTCAAATGCTTTTTCTGCATCAATAGATATAATCATGTGATTTTTTTCCTTCAATCTGTTTATATGGTGTATTACGTTGATTGATTTTCTTATGTTGAACCATCCTTGCATACCTGGGATGAATCCCACTTGGTCGTGGTGTATAATTCATTTAATGTGTTGTTGAATACGATTAGCAAGAATTTGTTAAGTATTTTTGCATCTAGTTCATTAGAGAAATTGTTCTGTAATTTTCCTTTCTTGTGATGTCTTTGTTTGGCTTTGGTACTAGGGTAATGTTGGCATCATAGAAGGAGTTGGGTAATGTTCTTTCTGTTTCGATTTTTTGGAATAGTTTCAGCAGGATTGGTGTCAGTTCTTTCCAGAATGTTTTGTAGAATTCACCTGTGAAGCCATCTGGCCCTGGGCTCTTCTTAGTTGGGAGATTTTTAATAACTGATTCTATCTCTCTGCTTGTGATTGGTTTGTTAAGATCATCAATTTCTTCTTTCGTCAATATGGGCTGCTTATGTGTTTCTAGGAATTTGTCCATTTCCTCTAGATTGTCATTTTTGTTGGAATATAGTTTTTCAAAATATCCTCTTATGATAGTCTTTATTTCTGTGGGGTCAGTGGTGATATCGCCTTTCTCATTTCTTATTTTGTGTATTTGCCTCTTCTCTCTTTTTTTCTTTGTTAGTGTCGCTAAAGGTTTGTCAATTTTGTTAATCTTCTCAAAAAACCAGCTCTTGGCCTTGTTTATCTGTTCAAGTGCTTTCTTATTTTCTATTTCATTTAGTTCTGCTCTTATCTTTGTTATTTCCTTCCTTCTTCTTCCTGTTGGGTTACTTTGTTGTTGTTTTTCTAATTCCTTCAAATGTGCAGTTAGTTCTTCAATTTTTGCTCTTCTTTTTTGATATATGAATTTATGGCTATAAACTTCCCTCTCAGTACTGCTTTTGCTGCATCCCATAAATTTTGGTATGTTGTGTTATCATTATCATTTGTTTCAAGGTAGTCATTGATTTCTTTGGAGATTTCCTCTTTGACCCACTGTTTTTCTAAGAGTATGCTGTTTAATTTCCAAATTGTGGTGTGAAATCTGAGCTTCTGTCCCTTGCAAATCTCCAGCTTGACTCCACTGTGGTCAGAGATAATGTTTTGTATGATTTCAATCTTTCTGAATTCGTTCAGCCTTTCTTTGTGGCCTAGCATATGATCTATCTTGGAGAATGATCCATGTGCGCTTGAGAAAAATGTATATCCTGCTGTGTTTGGGTGTAGCGATCTATATATGTCTATTAGATCCAGCTCCTCTAATATACTATTCAGATGTTTTGTTTCTTTGGTGATTCTCTTTTGAGATGTTCTGTCCAGAGTTGATAGTGGTGTATTAAAATCCCCTACTATAATTGTAGATGTATCTATTGTTTCACTTAGTTTTTCCAGCGTTTGCCTGACGTATTTAGAGGCACCCTTGTTAGGGGCATAAATATTTATGATTGTTCAATCTTCTTGACAGATTTTCCCTTTCACTAAAATGTAGTATCCTTCTTTGTCTCTCACAATTGTTTCACATTTAAAGTCTATTTTGTCTGATATTAATATAGCTACTCATGCCTCTTTTTGGTTACTGTTTGCTTGTATGATTGTTTTCCAGCCATTCACTTTCAATCTCCATGCGTCTCTGGGTCTAAGATGTGTCTCTTGTAGACAGCATACGGATGGGTCATATTTCCTTATCCAATGTCCCAGTCTGAATCTTTTGATAGGTGAGTTTAATCCATTGACATTCAGTGTTATTACTATCAAGGAATTATTTGTGTTAGCCATATTTTGATTGGATTTGTGTTTGTCATATTTTGTTTGTATATATATTTTTTGTCTTTTTTTTTTGTTGTTGTTGGTCTTATACTCTCCTCCAACTCTGTCTTTCCTGTTTTTTCCTTTCTTCCTGCAGAACTCCCTTTAGAATTTCTTGAAGGGGAGGTTTCTTGTTGGTATACTCTTTCAGTTTCTGTTTGTCTGCGAATATTTTGAACTCTCCATCATGTTTGAATGCTAGTTTAGCTGGATAGAGTATTCTTGGTTGGAAATTTTTTTCCTTTAGTACCTTGACTATATCATACCACTGCCTTCTTGCCTCAATGGTTTCAGATGAGAAATCAGCACTCAATCTAATTGAGCTTCCCTTGTATGTGATGGTTTTCTTTTCTCTTGCTGCTTTTAGGATTTTCTCTTTGTCTTGAGCATTGGATAATTTGACAAGTATATATCTTGGGGTGGGCCTGTTGGGGTTTATGACTAGTGGAGTGCGCTGTGCTTCTTGGATATGTACATCTGTCTCTTTCAGTAGATTTGGGAAGTTTTCAGCCATTATTTCCTGCAACACTCCTTCTGACCCCTTTCCCTTCTCTTCGCCTTCTGGAATGCCTATAATACGTATGTTTGAGCGTTTTGCATTGTCATTCAGGTCCCTAAGTCCTAATTGGATTTTTTCTATCTTCTTATTGACCCCTTCTACTATCTGTTTGATTTCTGATGTACTGTCTTCCACATCACTAATTCTCTGCTCTGTCTCTTCTAGTCTGCTGATATTTGCTGCAAGTGTATTTTTGATTTCTTGAACTGTGGTGTTCATTCCCATCATATCTGTTATGTTTTTGCGTATGTCTGCAATTTCCCCTCCAAGTGATGTCTTCATGTTGTTAACCTCTTTCATTACTTCGTCAAATTTGTCGGTGATAAATGTTCTGAGATCTTTCATTGCTTGTGCCAAGTTTTGCTCCCCTTCGTGATTATTGGTTTGTTGATTGGATTCAGCCATGTTTTCCTGATTACTGGTTTGGTTTGCAGATTTTTGTTGCTTTCTGGTCATATCTTTATCTTGACGGATTTAATCAGTTCCTTAGCTTCTTTGTCTGCTCTTGGAGGTTAATTAGCTGTTATTTTTGCATAGGTGTTATATCTTCTCTTTGTCTCTTTTTTCTTCTTATTCTAGTTTCTTGTTGTTGGTTAAGTTCACGCAAAGGCAAGTTCACTCAGCGACCATCTTGCCTCCTCCCCTACCCAACTTTTAAGACTGACTATAAAGCTACAGCAATCAAGACAATGTGGTATTAGCAAAATAATCTACAAATAGAACAATGGAGCAGAATAGAGCTCTCAGAAATGGGCCCAGCCAAATATAGTCAATTGATCTCTGACAACAGAGCAGACACATTCAATGGAAAAAGGGCAGCTTTTTCAACAAATAGTGCTGGAACCACTGGACAGCAACACACAAGCACACCCTCAAAATAATCTATATACAGACATTATACCTATCTCAAAATTTAATTCAAACTGCATCAGCATCAAGCATTGATATAACAGCTCCTGTCACAGCATAGCTGACCTTAGAGTACGTTTTGACCGAGGGCATGAGTCAACCTTGAACATCCCAGGGTGAAGTACATGTGAATAAAATAGGGCTTTGTAATTTAGCTACAAATGGATTTTAGCCAGTAGTAGTATTATGGATCACCCTCAAATGCCCTCAGTTATAGAGTTTAGAAAGATTTAGAGTTGTTTTCTGTACAGTAGATACAGATCATAGATTCTGCCTTGGACTATTGTATCTCTTGGGTACTCAGCAGACCTTTCTTGGAGGGCAACATATGGAGAAATCATGGTGTGAGCGGACAGTGAGCAGTTTGACCTGAATATGAGAAAGAAAGTGCAGTCTTACAGGTAGACAGGCAAGACGAGAACAGACTATGGCAGGACTTGAAATTTAGGCAGAACTCCAAACTGAAAAATAAAATTTTAAAATCTACTAAAAGGCAAATGGTTTGTAATAGAGTAAAAAAAAAATCTGAGTTTCAGTCTAGGATTTGTGTCCCATTCCCTTTGTCCTTTTGGCAAGTCATAAGCATCATTTTCAACATTTGTAAAAGGAGGTAATAATACGTATCCCAAAGAGCCAAATGTGAAGGTTCTTGAAAACTGAAAAACACTGTGACCGTACTTGTTCTTCACCTGACATTCCTGTCTGCCATATGACAGGAACTGGGCTAGACATTTCTGTCACAGAAATGATAGGGCTCCTTCACCTGGGGGTGGGAAGAGAGAATAGATACATAAACACAAAATTACTCCGCAACCTGGAGATACTATAAGAGAGGGAGCAGTGAATAATTAAACAGAAAGCTGTCATGAGAAAATACCATTGCATTTTAGGAAGAATATTATACAATCTATTTGCAGGATGAATTAAAGATGGAGGGGTGGTGAGTTTTAGGGAAGAGTTTATAGCTACTGTTTATTGATCCCAGATCATGTAAGAGGCAATTTTGATTATCTTTAATTCTTACATGCTCACGAAGATGCATTAGTATCTTTATTGTTACAGTTGAGAATTCAAATGTTAGCCTCGATTCAAACCCAGGTCTTTTTTACCTGAAACCTGAGTATCAGACTTTTTTTAAAAACTTACAACATTTTGCCCATGTACATGACATTCTGGAAAAGACAAAACTATAAAGACAGTAAAAAAGATCAGTGGTTGCCAGGGGTTCAGGGGAAGGTAGGGAGAAATGAATAGGAGAGCACAGGACGTTTTTAGGGCATCGAAACTGTACTGTATGATGCTCTAATGAAAGATACATAACATTTTACATTTGTCAAAACCTATAGAATTGTGAACACAAAGAGTGAAGTCCAATGTAAACTATGGACTTTAGTTAATAATAAGGTATAAATACCAATTCATCAATTGTAACAAATATACCACATTAATGAAAGAAAACAGGGAAAAATGTGTGTGAGGGGAAGGTATAAAGAACTCTCTGTACTTCCTGTGCAAGTATTTTGTAACTTAAAGTTGCTCAAATATAAAGTCTATTAGAAAAGTTAGGCAATCCCCCAAAAATAAAAATAGAAAGGCATAAAAGCTTACAACACAGCAGAGAGCAAGACAGAAGAGGTCTCTTTCCCCAAGGATCTGCCAGTCTGGTGGGATTAGACAGATAATAAGTACTTTAACATGTAATTATGAAGGCGATTCCAGAGCATGGTGAGCTCTCTGAAGAAATGAAGCAGGGGGAAGAAATGACTAAGGGGGGTTGGGGAAAGCTTTCATCAGCTACTTTAGATAAGATGGTTGAGGAGGATTTCGAGGAAGTGAAATTGGAGCTGAGGCCCAAATACTGAGAAAGAAATAGTTAAATGAAGATCTGGATACAGAACACTCCAGGAGAAAGTGCAATTGGGCATAGATATCCTGAGAAAGGGGTGGGCTTAGCATGGTCCAAAAATTGAAGGACTGCTGTATCTGGAAGAGAGTGAATAAGGGGAGGGAAGAAGGATAGGAAAAGAAGGTGGGAGGAGGATTGGAAAGGGGGTAAGAGTGATAGGAGAACAGATGGAGGGATAAGCAATGGAGGAGGGGGGTGATAGGAGAAGAGATGGAGGATAAAGAAGAGGGAAAGTGATAGCAGAAGAAAATGGAGGGATAAGCAAGGCAGGAGTGATAGGAGAAGAGATGGGGAGATAAGGAAGGGAGAAGAGTGATAGGAGATAAGGGTGAAGGGATAAGCAAGGAGGGAATGATAGTGGAAGAAGATGGAGAAATAAGCAGGGGCCAGATCATTAACTACTTTGTAAACCATTGTAAGGAATTTTGAATTTGGGGGAAATCATTAGAGTTTAAGCTGGGAGAGTAAAAGGATCTCAGCTAAACTTCAGAAAGTTCACTATGACTGCTATGAAGAGAAGGGACTATATTGACAAAGAGAAGCTGCAAAAAGACTAGTTAGGAAGCAATAAGAGAAGTCCTGATAGCAGCTTGGAATAGATAGTAATAGTGGAAATGATGCAAAGTTGTTGTATTTGGGTTATATTTTGCTGATGAATTGAATGTGGAGAAGAATCAACAATGATTCCTATGCTTTCAGTTAAATAACCATGTAGATGAAGATACCATTAACTGAGAAAGATTACAAACTAAATAAAGAAACACTGCAGCAGAACAAGATTTGGGCAGAGAAATCAAGGAATTTGCTTTAGGCACATTAAATTGAGTTCATTACATGCCTCAAAGGTGGCACTATACTAGATGAGCCTGGAGCTCAAGGCAGAGTGGCATCCAATTTTAATTAGGGATAATTATTCAGTGGATATCGATATTTGTTAGTGTTTAAATTCAAGGCACTGGATCAGATCATACAGAGAGAGACTGTATATAGTGAAGAAGTCTCAAGGCTAATTCTTAGAAAAAGCTAAAGATCAGGCGCTGGGTTAAGAAGTAGAACCAGCAAGAGAAAGATGAAGCAGCCAGTGAGATAAGAAGAGTATGGTGTCATGGAAGGCAAGAGAGGAAAAGGTTTCAAGGAAGACATGCTCAACAATTTTAAATGCTCTTGAGGGATCAAGGAAGATGTATTAGTCATGGTTCCAGATAAAAAGAAATATGTGTGTGTGTGTAAATATTAACAGATTTATTATAGGAATTGGCTCACACGGTGTTGCGGATTGGCAAGTCTGAGTGTCACAGGGCAGGCTGTAAATTGGAAACTGGATGAAGGTGAAATTGAAGTTCCCAGGAGAAGATGATGCAAGCTGGAAAGTCAGATGAAACTACATTGAATTCCTCAGGAGAAGCTGGCCAGCAGAAGTGGCGCTAGAAATTTTTCTTTCTAACTCCTGAAATCCTCAGTTCTTACTTTAATCCCCCCAACTGATTGGATGAGAAGACTCTTCCTGTTGTTGGAGACAATCTCCTTTATTGAGTGTAGATATTCTCAGTCATATATGCAATCAATTGACTAACAAGTTAAATCCATCTACGAAATATCCTCACAGTAATCATCAGGTCAGTGCTTGCTTAATCTGGACAAGATAAACAGCCAAATCGACACATGAAGTTAACCATTACTTGAGAGAATGACTCTCAAGTTTGCTAATTTAATAAGTGACAGGTTGTAACCTGTTTTATTTTAGTTTGTCTTTGATTACTAAAGAGGCTGGACAGTTTTTCACCAACAAGTATAGTGGTTAAGGGCAATTCCATGAGCTGTGGCGTCAGACCACTGGAATTCAAGTCCTGGATCTTCCATTTACTAGACGGTGTACTGAGGAAGTTAACTAACTTCTCTGTGATTCTTTCCTGCTTTACAAAATCCAAATAATTTTAGTGCCAACCTCATAGAGCTAGTTGGAGTATTAAATCAGATAATATATGTGAAGACCTCAGGAAAGTGCTCAGAATACATTGGTGTTCAATAGTTATTTTTATGATTATTACTAATTATGTTTTCATTTGTGAATGATCTACTTGTGTTCTTTGCTTTTGTCCATTTGTTACTGAAAACGTCAATACCAGTTAATATTTAGAAGTAAAGGATGGAATGAATTATTTAGATCTGTGCTGTCCAATAGATACATGTACTATTTAATTTAATTAAAATAAAACAAAAACATATTTCATACTAACTACATTTCAAGTGTTCAACAGTCACATGTATCTACTGTGCTGGAAAGTGCACACTTAGGGAACATTTTCTTCATCACAGTATATTCTATTGGACAGTGCTGATCAAGATAATGCAAATTATTGAGGTCAAAATGTTTTTGAAACTTGAGCTATCCAATCAATTGCCTTAAATCCCCACTGCACTTTGTTACTATAGTTTTGCACAAGTTTATAGTTCTGTTATTTGAGGTTGAGTCTGGTTTTCTCATTAATTTCATTTCTTAAAGTAATTGTGGTAATGACAAAAGAGTCACCCACAAAAAGTGTAAGGAATGGAAATTTATGCTACATTTAGATAAGAAGAATCAAAGGAGTTTGAATTTGTAGAAGCAATTTCTTGGGTAGAAATTATAGCAGGAAATTTAGAAAAATATTGCTTTTTATTTATTTTTTCTAATAATAAGCCAGATATTAGAATTTAGTTCCATAAAATGTTAAAAACCGTTCTCTTCTGTACAAATATACCCTAATGATCTCTTTCAGCTTAACCTATTACCAACTTTATTAAGCAGTAATAAAATTGATAGTTGTAGTTTAAAAGGTAACTATGCTTTTCTCTTTTTCTGAGACAGTAGAAAAAAACTTTGAAGGTGGAGGAAGGCGCATGGACAAAGGCATTTAAAATGTTGGGGGGGATGAGATAGGGGAACACTTCTGTGGGGTTTGTTTGGGATGCTAGTGAAGGAAAGCAGACGTATTAAAAGCAGAGCATGAGGGTAGAGAACAGATTCTAGAAACTTTTGGATATGAAGAATTTTCTTAGTATTGTTCACAATTTTTAAACAGAAGGACAACTTGAGTGCAAATGAATTTTAGGAAGGTAAATATAAAATCATATGTTAGATGAGAAGAAACTGCAAATAAATGAATTGAGGTTCTTGCAATAAGTGCAATGAAGAATAATGAAAAATTCAGTTGAAAGGGTGGGATTGGATAGATGTGAGTAATGTTTTAGAGGTAAAACAAACAGTACTTAGGTACTGATTGAACATAAAGGTTTGGGGAATAAGAAATGTTAATGAAACTTAGAACCTGGAAAAATAGTCTTTCAACAAGAATAGGAAGGTCAGGAAAAGCAGTTGGGATTGTGGGGATATTAATATTTGAGACATATTAAGATAGGCAGGCATCAAAATATAAATGTCCCAAAGGCATAAAGAGGCAAGTGCAAACATATGTCTGAAGCTCAGGAGAGATAAGGTAAAATATAGTTGGCAGTCTTTGGTACTGAGATTAAAATAGAATCTATAGAAAGGAAAATCATTTTGAGAGACGGAAGAAAGACAAGGATGGCTTAGTATCAAGTCTTGAGTAGTCCTTATTTTTTAAAAGGAAGAAAGACTGTGAGATGTCATTGAAGAAGACTAAGAAAGAGACTTCTAGAGTTAGGAGGAATCAAGGTACTTTGGTACCATAAAACTAAGAGAGAAGGAATTGGGGAAGGGCTATCACTTCTTATAATTGTGTACTCATGGACCCAACAAAGGGGGTGATATAGGTAGAATTCATCAAATATGGAGCTGGCCAGGAATGGCTGGTAACTGGGTTATCGGAGTCATGAAGCTGAAGTCTGGTAAATCCTTGTAGCCAAAAAAAACCTCAAAAGATAATGCATCTGCGTGCTTTATCATGGGAGAATCAATAATTGAGTATAAGCAGAATCCAAAGTCTAGATCCAGGATATCAACATGTGATGGAGAGTTACAGACAAGATAGATACTGGCAGATTTCCAAGGCAAGAGATGGCTATCCACCATCGTTGCCAGGTGAAATGACTGGAAAATCTCTAGTCTTAACAGGAGAAATCTCACTTCTTAATAGGAGCCCAGGGTTCTTAAGCAGAGTTTTGAAAGTGGTGGAGAGGAAGCCTCAGGTGGGCAGACAAGAAATCTAGAATCAGAAGAACTGAATATTTTTGCAGAGGAGGAGATAGTGACCTCAGGATGACATAGAATCAAAGGAAGAATTTTTTTATTAGGTTATAGGAGAATTGGCATGTTTTTAGGCAGAGAAAAAGGATTCTGAAAAATGAGGGGGCTTTGAGGATGGAAGCAAGTGGAAATAAATAGGTGGAAAAAAAAAAAAACCAGAACAGAATATATGTATATCCCAAACCAACTTAATTTCCTAATCATTGGATACTATTTTCTCAGTTGTCTTCCAAGATACTATATTATTTATTAGACCATAAGATCTGCTTTAAGAAGAATCTCAAAGTTCATTTTAGTAGAATCAACTGTCAACAGGCTTACTTCCAGGTGAAAGAGTAGAATTTTAATTTATAAAATGTCACTACTTGCACTTTAATTTTATGGGAGGCACTTTGGGCTGATTTTATAGTAGTGACAGTGGGTTTGCAATGAACCAGTCATACTTTTTATTCAAATTTTCCTTCAGCCCAGGGGCGTGAATTTTTCATGTATTTGTCAGGGATTTTTGGTACACTCTCTGGCCGTGGTGGAGAAAGAGGGAATTGTCCCCTTTAGAGACAAAGTATGTCTGTCAAGTATGAACATAATGTCCTACACAATAGTCTGTTTTTCATTAGAAAGCAGGAAGGCACATTTTAAGATTCACACTTTAGCAACTATTGAATATGTCACCCAGAATCATTATTTAGCTGGTACATAATCCCCAATTCAACTGCTTAATTAAATAACGTAATCATTTCTAAGAACTATATATTCCATTGAGAACTTTACAAATCATTCTTCTTAATAGTGGACTTTAATTTAACCATCGAAGTAAAGGTTCTCTTCAAGTAGGATGAAACATTTACTTATCATATTATAAAGCATAGCTCATTTGGCAAAAATATAAAGCTTTTTTGGAAAAGAGCTTCATGAGCCAAAATTACCTTTTTTAAAAATTTAAATTTGATTTTGCTTGTACCAGATGCTTCTGTTGTGAGTTTGTGAAAAGAAAAAGTTCTCCTTTTTGTATTTGTTTTTCATGGCTCAATTATATATGTTCCTAGAGAATCCTGATATCAGAAATTATTCATTGGAGAGAAAACAGTCATATAAATTCCCTCTAGCAGGTGTATGAAAAGTCCATTGAGGAAGGTGATAGCCTCAGACGCCTTTCAAGCCATCTGTTAATGTATAGAAACTCACAAAGGATATAAAAATAAAAGCTTGAATGGAACAGTCTTCTTCTCCCACTCAATTTCCTCATTTCAGTTCAGTCAGTTTGAGCTGGAGCTGCTAGTGGAGTTAATTCCTTGACTGTTCTGTCAAATGTTAGGTTCCAGTACAGATACTTGTGTATATATGAACAACTGTTTTTTAATAACCTGCCAAGAAGCTATAATCTTCCATTGCAGTCCCCTTGGGATTTAATTAGAATGGTTTCCCACAGCCTGACATGTTTATGGGGCATAGGTAAAGAGACAGTTCATAAAACTGTCAATTTTCTGAGAAATTAAAGAAAAATTGGACTGCTTAGTGCTTTGGCAATTCTATGCTGCTGATAGCAGCATTGCAAGCAATGAAATAAAAGGAAACATAACAAGATACTGATGCATTAGATATGGGCAGGTTAAAAACAATGTACAAGGGCATTTGTCAATTTGAATGCATAAAGAGGCAAGCAGAGAAGGCAAACCATAAACTGGAGTGGACTGACATCTGGGTGTCTGGTAACAAGTCGGTGAACACTGAATAACAGTTTATTTGCATTTGGAAGACTTATAATTTTGTTTCTTAATAGACACGATCAAGAAATGAATTCTAGGGAGGCTGTAGAGTGTCCCTGGAGGAATTGGTAAAATGATGAGCAGTGCTTTCATTTGGAGAATCTTCATTTAAGCTAGAATTTCTTCCTTTAGGTAAGTAAAAGTTATTAATTTCATACAGACGCTACGTGGGCCAATCTGTGGCAGCTGAATTTGCTCAGGTACAGCCCCTGGCCTGAAAAACGGAAAGTGTAGTGTGGCAGTGCCACATGATCTTAAGTATTAGGCACAGCTAAGGGATGAGGAAGTGAATATTCAATTAGGGCCTACTTTATTTCAGTGTTCGGTAATTTTCATGCACGCCTCATGTAATTATCCCAACTACTACCTGAATTCTGTATTATTAACCTCATTTTATCCTTTAATAAAAGTATGCATACAGATGGTAATCAACCTGTCTGTGATGGTTGCGTGTCAACTGGGCTAGGTTATGGTGTCCAGATGTTTGATCAGACAAGCGATGGCTAGATTGTTACGTGAGGGTGTTTTGGAGATGGATTAGCTTCTGTAGTCAGTTGACTGTATCTGTGCTAGCCTGCATCCACAATGACAAAGGACTTTGCCCTCAGCAATGAGTGAGCCTCCGCGTGGAATCAGCGGGAGGTCTTAGAACTGAGGATTTCAGCAGTCAGAAAGAATTTCTGCCTCTTCTTCAGCCAGCCAGCTTCCCCTTGGGAAAACGAGTTCACCTTCATTGAAGTTTCCAGCTTGCAGCCTGCTCTACGGAATGCAGACTTGCCAATTCTACAGCTGCGTGAGCATATTCCTATAATAAATCTCTTAATACATCCATCCTGTCTGCGTTGCTTCTGTGCATATATGGTTGTGTGGAGAACCCTGGTTAATACACTGTCCAACAATACTCAGACAGTAAGAGGATCCAAAAAATCATTATTTAATCGAGGAATCGTTACTCACACTCTTTTTATAATATCATGTTACCACTTGCAAAAAAAAAAAAAAATATATATATATAAAATAATAGAATAAGAAAAAAAATATTAAGGTAAGGAAGAACATGAAGCCCAGAACATTGGGTGATGCCAGAGGAGCAGTGGTTTGAGTTATGCTAATCACCTTGTAGGCTCCAAAAATTGCCATCATGGCAGATCCCTTGAAAGAGATCCATGGTATAGGGATCATAGTCATGAGAGACACCAGGTATGTTGTCAGTCAGTACAGGGTTGTGGCTGTAAAAGGAAGAGCTTGGAAGTTGGATACCCCCTAGGGTGTTCTCTCAGTGCTCTTGGGGTGCTCCCATCTCTACCATCTGGATCATTCCATACATGCTGTATGAGTCTTACTCATCCATCCTTCTATTCATTTATTGATTTTATGTTGTTTTTCCAGGACCATGCCAGGGACTCGTTCAAAATTTTAAAAGATATTATTGGTTGTGCAGTGGGAAATAATATAATAGCCTTTGGAGGCAGATGGACTTGGGTTCAAGATTCTGACTTTGTCGTTCACTAGTACCATGGCCTTGGTTATTAAATGACATCTCTGACCCTCAGTTTTATCTCAGGATAAATAATACTTCTTGGAAAGTTTGATAGACTTCATAAAAATCATTAAATCTCTCTTTCCTTCTTGCTTTTCCAGAGTTCCAACATTGATGGTAGATGTAGAAACACTAAGAATAACAAAAATAAGATTACAATACTACTAATAAATGCTTAACAGAGGAGTAAACTAGACCTTATAGGTGCAGAATGGATGGACTCTGCCTGGAGTGCTGAAGAAGACTGAAAAAATATGACAATTGACCACCACAAAAGGATTTTCAAATGGTGAAAAGGAAGGGAAGGCTTTCTGGAAAAATGCAGAAATTTATGGGTACTCAGGGAACATGGATTATCCCTTGCTCCTGGAACATTGTTCGTGTGCATGTGCGTGTGTATGGGTGTGCACTTGTGCAGCCTAAGTAGGGGAAGTGGTAAAGTGGAGATGCATGAGAAGTTGAAGATAGGTTGCGTCAGATCCAAAGGTAAGAATCCTTTTACACTAATACTTTATTCTATGGGAATGGGAAGCCATTGAAAGGCTTTAAACAACAAAGTCTGAGGAAAAGATTTGCAGAGCTTCACTATTGCTTCAACAGGGTTTTTAAATAGGATTTAGTTCTGAGACACTTAAATTATTATTCTTTTTTAAGATTTATTTATTTCTCTCCCCTTGCCCCCTGTTGTCTGCTCTCTGTGTCCATTCACTATGTGTTCTTCTGCGTCTGCTTGCATTATTCGGCGGCACTGGGAAACTACATCTCCTTCTTCTTGCATTATCTTGCTGCGTCGGCTCTCCATGTATATGGCACCACTCATGGGTGGGCTGAGCTTTTTCACGTGGGGTGGCTCTCCTTGAGGGGCACACTCCTTGCCTGTGGGCACCCCTATGCGGGGGTGTCCCTGCATGGCATGGCATTCCTTGTGTGCAGCAGCAGCGCGCATGGGCCAGCTTATCACATGGAGGCCCTGGGGGCCGAACCTGGACCTTCCAC
Organism: Dasypus novemcinctus; assembly: GCF_030445035.2. Taxonomy (NCBI): domain Eukaryota; kingdom Metazoa; phylum Chordata; class Mammalia; order Cingulata; family Dasypodidae; genus Dasypus; species Dasypus novemcinctus. The sequence goes on from NC_080694.1 coordinate 40,751,138, forward strand.
ATGGTAGATGGATGCTCTATCAGTTGAGCCACGTCTGCTTCTCTAAATTATTTGTTGATGCCATTGACACTGTTGGCAAAAGAAAACTTTTAATTTCAGGTATGGAACCCTATAATTACTGCTAGCAAGAGAGGCAAAGTCAATGGAGAGATTTAATCAATTCTCTAGTTACTTCCCATGACAGAAACATATTGAGCTGTTTACAGCAGAATTTTGGGACAGGGGAGATGCTTGTTGAATGACATATCCCATAGCATAACATGCTATTCAATTAAAAGGAATTGGGCATATCTACCCAAGTGAGGACACCATGGATTGATAAAATCCATAGCATAGCATGGTCTCGCATCAGCCACTTTTCATGACTACACAAATCAAGAGGCCTGCCAACACTGAAAAATATCTCCAGTGTTAAATGTCTCATACTTATAGTCTGTACAAAACTATAATTAATGCAATGTTATACTTACACTTTTGTAATGATGACAATAATAACTTAGTATAGCTTCTTTCATCTAGGGTCTAACAATTTTTTCTAATCATTAATTAATTAAAATTCTTTCTGCATCCAAGGATGAACTAAATGGACTATTCAGAATTAAATCCTCTCTGTAAAGTATTTGAAACTTTTGAGAAATGAAGAGGTGGTGGAGAGGGAGAAAATAAAGTGCTTTGAGTGAGGGTTGATTAGAGTGCTGATATTATTTTTCAAATGCAATTCTTCTATCAAATGAATGGGTTCATATTTGTGATTTCCAGCAAGTATGTCAGAGCACATTAGAGTTATACTGTTTCTGCAGGAGGAGGGAGCCCACTAAAGAGTAACTCTGCTTTCAGTATTAGGTGCTGATGGTCATCTTTATATGTATAGCAAATAATCAAGTCCTTTTAAGTGAACTCTGTTGTCCTCACTGGGTAAAATGAATGTGGGGGCAAAAACATCCCTTGTTTTGATTCCCAAACAAAGCAGAATTTGGCTCTGAAAGTACAATTGTATTATCTGACTATTCTACAACCAACTCACTTGCAGTTCGGCATTCTACCTTATTTCATTATTATGTGGCCCTTCAAAAGACTAGGATTGTAATATTTATAACTTATTCTGGCATACAAATAGAATAGAAGCATGTAATCAGAGAACATTACTGTTTTGAGTTCATTTATAACAGAAATTTATTCTACCCTCCAGAAAAGTTGTTTAGATTATTAGAATTATTTGAAAAAAAATATAAACTTCTTGGAAATTTTATATCTTTTAATATATATTGAAATTTAAAAAGTTCCAAAGCATACAGTTCTTGCTTATTCTTTATTTATGCTTTTGACCCTTCCAAATATTTTTAGAGCATTTTAATATATTCCTCTTCATTTTATATTATTTTCAAGCAAATGATGGGGGAAAATTGATATTGGGTGTAATAATAAAATAGTTTGGATCTTGAACTTGGGACTTCTAAGTTATCCACAATAACATAACTGTTAAAAAATAATACTCTACTTACTGTTCTTCTGCCGTGATACACAAATCAGCTAAGAATTCCTGTTAAATTGACTATACATTGTGATGTTTATCCTTATATTTTGTTCATCCTTTTGCTTCCAAGATTTAAAAATCACTACCATTACTCCCAGAAGAGATATATATCATTAGATGCAGATTTTGTGTGATTTGTCTTTTATAACCTATAAATCACCAGAAAGAGAATACGTATATATCCCAGGATATTATATTTATATTTATTGCTCTATTATTTAACTTCTTGTGTCTTTGTCATTTTTTTCCCAAGTTATTATAGCACTTATTGGTTTTCATACATCCATTAAACAAAATCAACTAAGGCACCTGATTCTCTCTTTACACACACACTGCACATGGGAAAAATGAAGCATGAACATTTGTAGGCAGAAATAGAGTAAAAAAGAAAAGAGTGGAAGTCAAGGAGAGATGTGCTAAAGGTCACTAAAGTAATATAGAGACCTCATTCAGATCAAAGAAGGTTGCAAGTTATTTGACAGTGTTTAATATGAAGCAGATGCAGTGAGACGCATTCTGTAAAAATTTATTCTTCTTTTGACTTGCAGAGAACTGAGCTGTCTCCAAAGAATTCAGATCATTGACAGTGGCCACCCTCTTCTGATTTCCTTCCCCTGTTCAACTGAGGATATGTGATGCAATGTGATGTTTGATCAATGTGTCAGTCTCCATCAGTACTCCACTCCACAATTCTGGGGTGAAGTGCTGCAAAGCACATTTGTGGGGCAAGAGAAATAGTTTTCCCTTTCTTGCACTTCCCATGGCCGTTGCGGATGGAAAGCAACAAATTCAGAATTCTCAAGTCAGTTAGGTCATCTTCTCAGCGAGCTTCGCCTTAGGCACCCTGGATATTGCCACATGAGAGCTGTATTTCATTTGTTCTCAAATGTTTACGGCTAAAGGACCACATTTTAGAGTTGATATTTCTGCCACACAACCAACCTTACCAGCTTCTTTTCACCCCTAAAAAAAAATCAGAATTTTCTAGAATTTATTGCAGGAATGGCCTTCTGTTTCATGAGTTACCAGCGAGGTAAAGTTTGGTTTTATCAACTATCTAAGTAAAGTAATAACTTGGATTTATTTTCTAGTAGTCAAGACAAATCATTAAATCAACTCATGAATTTCAATTGTCATAAATGATTTTCAGAGAATATTTGTGAGAACTTCTACTAGGTATTGTATGAAACAGAGAAAAATTGATATAGCTTACAGTGAAAGTAAGCAACAGGTTTCAGATTCATTATTATCAGAAAGTCCAAATTCAGAAGTTACTACTTCTCTGCTCTGTCATTAAAATCAGAGGATCAAACATAGTGGAATGGAAAGAGATTTGCAGATCATCTGGTCTAAGCCCCCCCCCCCCATTTGCCTCATTATTGTTGGTGTTTTTTTTAGAGACAGAGTGGTTAAGTGAATTGCTCAAGGCCTTAAAATTTCTCACCCTCTCCCTTTTCAACCAATTGCACATGCAAATTTTCTTATCCATTCTTCTTTCTTTCTCTCCCATTTGGAGGAAGACTTATGAGGGTAATCTCTCCACTGTGTATTCTGTTCCATCCTCTCCTGCTTATACTGGGATTTTCTTCCAACAATTATCTTTTCTCCTTGTTTATTTACCTTCTCCTCTAGTTCCCACAAAGGAAATCAAATTGCCTTCAATCAAATCTCCCATTTGCTTTGTCATCCTGGGCAAATGTTTTTAATATTTTCCTATGAAAATATTTGTATATATCAAAAGAAGAGGGAATAGAATAATGAGACCCCCTTTAGGCAGCACTCAGCTTCAAATCACCAACTCATGGCCAATCTTGTTTCATCTGAACTTTCGCCCTTTGACTTTCTATCATATTATTCTGGAACAAACCCCATACATTATATTATTTCAAATGCTTGTCTTTACATAGTGAGGGAGGACTCTTTCATTAAACATAACAGCAATGTCTTTATCACAAAATCAATGATAAATAGTGCTTTAATATCATCAGATATTCAGCCAGGATTCACATTTTCCCAATTCTTTCAGATAATTTTTGAACAGTGTTTGAATCAAGAGTCAAATAAGGGTTATGCTTTATAATTAGTTGATGTATCTTTTAAGGCTCTTCTTTCCCTTTTTCTCTCTCTTTGGTAATTGGTTGAAAAATCTGTATCATTTGTCCCCTGGTTTCTGTAGTCGGAATTTTGCTGGTTATAATCCTGCCATTCCACTTAGGTTCTGAACCTAGTGCTTCCTGTAAATTTGTTGCTAAATCTAGAGGCTTGATCAAATTCAAGTTTAATGTTTTGGCAAGAAACACATTTTAGACAGTGTTAAGAGGAGGATACTCCCTGGTTGTCCCTTTTCTTTTGATGCTGGAGCCAACTGACTAGATCTAGTTGATTACCAAGGTAGATAGGGGTGATAGAAGTGGTACTCTCTGGGTTGCAAGCAATTAGATGTGCATTGCTGACAGGAATTCGAGTTCTAAAAAGAATTGAGAAACAATAAAACCAATTAATAGCATACTTTTTATTATTACTTAGGCTGCCTATTCTAAAAATACTCCTGAAAAAAATTTTTACTTAGACTAAGTTCTAAACAATTGCTCTGCTTACTATTGAGTTTTAAATGTATGTGTGTGTTTATATATATATATATGAAGGCTTTGCATTACCACATTATTACTATTCATCTTTTTTTTTTAACATTTATTTATTTTTCCCCCTTCTCCTCTTCCAGCCCTGCTGTTTTTGCTGTCTGTGTTGTCTTCTCTTCATATTTTCTCTCCTCTAGGAGTCACGTGGATTCAATCCTGGAGAACTCTGATGTGGAGAGAGGTTCCCTGTCAGTTGCGCCATCTCAGTTCCTGGTTTTTGCTGTGCTTCACCTTGACTTTCCCCCATCTCTCTTTTGATGGTCCTCATCTTGCTGCGTGACTCACCTGTGTGGGGCACTGGCTTTCCATGCGGGCATTTGCACAGGCACTCACGCGGGAACTGGCTTACTGCGTGGACACACTTTCTCTTCTTCTTTTTCACCAGGAGGCCCCAGGGATCGAACTCAGGTCCTCTCATGTGGTAGGTGGAAGCTCTATCACTTGAGCCACAACCACTTCCCTTCATCTCTCAATAAACATTGTATTTTATATAGAAGTTAGTTTGTACCCAGTTACACAGTTGGCCCTGACACTTGAAGATGGATATGAAATCATTAGAGCTTGCATTGTGTGCAGGTTGTCTCTCCAATCCCTGTGCAACTACAGAGTCCTGTTTAATTAGAAAATAATAATGATATCACAGTGATTATAAAGAAGAATACACAGAATGTTAGTTACTTCAATTTTGTCACTCTAAGTGACCATGTACAGCTATTTGTTCTTAAATTTTAAGAGAGGGAATTAAGGTGAGAATTGCAAGGTCTAACACTTCTGTTTGCTACATATAAATTTTAGTTCCTCTGTAAAATTTTACTTAATTTGATAAGCGTCTTTAAAATTGAAGTTTACTCAATTGATATTGTTGATTTTTTATATACTACCATGATAAATATATGATATTTTCCTTTTATTTATCAGTTTTCAAAATAATATTTGATTCTTTATCATCTTACAAAGGTAACCTATTTTTAAATTGTTATTAATGCATCAATTTCAATGTATTTGATATGTTTTAGTCCACTGCAATGATTGTCCCATTGATATCTAAAATTTCCATCTTTGGCTAATATGGGAGCCTCTTCAAGTTAGCTCCTGAGTCCTTTGTTAGAACTTTGAAAATCTTTGATAACATTCTGGCTTTGTGGTACAATAAGACATTTTAGGCTCATTTAGTATACCTTTTGCTCCAGAACTGGCATCAGTCATTTTTCTAGGGATCACTGATTCTTTTTAGTTCAAAATAGTAATCTGAGAACTAATTATATTTATTGCCATGTGCTAATAATCACCTCTCTATAGATTCAGTGGATAGTGCTATGGAAATTTTTAAGGTAAATTATGCAAAATACTAATATTTTGAAATAAGATCCAAGACTCAGGATTTTTATTTAAACTCATCAATCTTATATGTCTGAATCACAATGAAAATTTTAGTTCTAATCAGCCACAAAATACTGATTTACTTTATTGCAAAATTTATGCTTCTCTGTTTTGAATTACCAATGCCAATTCTACTGCCCACTCTGTAATTACTGGAAAATGTTAAATATTTTTTCCATAGTTCATTTTATCTGTAGGGTCTCTTCTACTAGAGATATACAGTTGTATTACTGTGTAATAATGTCACATGAAAAAAATTACCTTTTTCCTAGTTTTACCAAATTAATATATATTTAAATACATTTGGTTCATTTGGACTTAGATTTTATAGATTGCTTTTTAATATTTAATTTTTAATGATTATTTAAAATATTCACATGGTTCCAAAATAAAATTACAGAGCAAAGTATGTTCAAAGAAGTCTTGCTTCTACACCTGTCCCTCCACCTTTCACCTATAGATGTCTTGTTAAAAAAAATCTGGTTCATGCTTTCATTATTAATATAAGAAAATTTTTGTTTATGCCTCCATTTAGAATATGTACAAATATAAAAAATAGCATACCATAGACACTTTTCTCTACCTTGGACATATTTCTTAAACACTCTCTATTAGGTCATTGTTAATGTAATAGTAATAACACTTACCTTGAGAATTTCATTGTGTGTTAAATGAAATAATGTATATGAACTACTTATAGCATTTCCTAGGATGTAATAGGCATACATTAATTGTTGGTTTCCCTTTCTCTCTGTACTCTATCAATAAAAGTTCTACATATTCCTAAAGAAATTCTTCCAGGACACCTGCTCTACCTCATATCTCCTAATGGTGGAAATATGTCAGCTGTATTTTTCAATTTGAGTCCTTCTCACTAATGATGTCTCCTACAATCAGTGAGAAATACTCAATTTTTCCTCAAAACCTAATTAAGGTACATGGAAAAATAGATATTGAATTGATTTTAGTGTATTTTTGTTTCCTTTAATATGCATATGTACAAATTGGTGTAGGATAATTGAACAGACTCTATTTTCAATTGAGAGGAGCAATTGGTTCCAATCTGGACTTCCCAAATTTCTTAAAACATTGAAAGTTCAAAAGGGGAATGTCAGCTATTCCTGTTGCTTGTCATTTTAGTTTGCCAGGCTGCTATGACAAATACCACACAAGGATTGGCTTAAACAACAAACAGCTATTGTCTTACAGTTTTGATGGTTCAAGTCCAAAATCAAGGTTTCAGCAAGGCCAAGGCTTTCTTCCCAAATCCATCGCATTCTGGTGCTGGCTTGCCACAATGCTTGGCTTTCCTTGGCTTGTGTCCCTGCCTTCCCTCACATAGCTCTCTTCCTGTGTCTTCTTTTCTGGTTTCTTTTGACTTCTGGCCTCTTGCTGTGTGACCTTCCCTCTGATTCACTGTGTCTCAATCTCTTCTTATAAAGAATTCCAGCAAAATATATTAAGACTCAACCTGATTAGTTGGACCACACCTTACTTAAAAATAATATCTTCAAAGGGCCCTATTTTAAATGGGTTCACGTGCACAAGAATGTGGATTAAGATTAAGAACACGTTTTATAGGGTACATAACTCAACTGGTGGATCATAGCACTACAGGTAAGATTTATGCAGTTTGGTCCATAAATACTTCTAAATTAGGGTAGGTGGAGAGCAACATCAGTTTCTAAAAAGGTCTTGGTGGATCTGATTGGGAACCACTGTTTTATCATGAGTCTATCTCCTCTTTGCAGTGATGCCCTGCTCTGCATAGCTCCTTTTCACAGCATAGAGGAGTAAGTGACTTCATATCTGTTCACCATCTGATCACCCATTACTTTACAGAACAACAATTGAATACAATTCCAGGCCAAAGATAGATTGTCTGTTCTTGGCAATGGTGACTGCCCAGTTGTTCAATAGGTATCACCATCTCTCAGGTAGGCCGTGGTATGATGACATTGTCTTTTGAGAAGTTGCCTTCCCAGGTGAGAGTACATACTTCGTGTCCATGTCTCTCCTGAGAAAACCATGAATTTGTCAATACATTCAATGCTTGTAGAGGACATGAGGTATAGTGGGAAATAGACTGGGGTTGGGTATGTGGTCTTTGGCAAGCCACCCATGCTATTCTGGAACTCTGGGAAATTGTTTTCAGCTCTCTAAGGCTTAGTTTTCTTGTCTGTAAAATGCAGCTGTTGCTCAAGGTCACATTTCTTCCCACTCTAAATTTCAACATCAGTTTGTGATTATAGTGGTAACATAATCCCCATTTCCTCACATGTTTACTTTTATGTCAAATTTATAAATATTTTCATGTTTGGAAAGGAACTTCAAAGGTGTTAGTGTGCCAATATTTGTGTTCTGTTGGCCTGGCATGTTGGGGAGAAAGAACTATAGAGAAAATTTTAAGAAGGAGGTGACTATGGATGAAACAATTTGGATTTTGTTGCACTGAATCATAAATTTGAGCATTCTAGCGCTCTTAAATATGGACACCCAAGAAGTTCCTCTTTTACGTGAGAATATTGAAATTTTCTGAAACTGCATGGAAAGTATATAAAAAGGTAAGCCCTTAATAATATAGAAAACCATCCATTCTCTGATTTAGTTAAAAAGCACTCAGAATTGTTTCACACAGTGAAAAGAAAATCAGATTTGGAACTATACACTTAGTTTCAAAGTGACACTCTGTCTCTTGCTAGCTGTGTGAGCTTGGAAATTTTACTTGACCCCTCTGAGCCTCAATATTCTCCAGTGAACTGTGAGATTGATTTTATCTTCCTTCGAGTTGGTTGGCCAATCTGCAAATGTATAGAGGGGAACACATAAAATTTCCTCTCAAAATGAGGTGTCAGAATAGTCAGAGACAAAGGTTGCTTGGATCACTGTTTATCTCCAGTTGTTTAGACTATGACTTTGTTGGGCTTAGAATAGGAATACCGTAGAATATAGAGCTGCAAATGGCCTAGACTTCATCCTGTCCAACTTCCTTATTTAACAGATGAGAAAATTTTGGTCCAGACAGGATAAAAGAAACTTGCTGCAAAATCAAATCTGCTAAACTGTAATGCAATATATTGTTTTGTGCCTTTATTTTTCACTTTATCCTTTCCTTCTCATTTCACAATAAAAATGAGTACCTTCACTTATTTGTCTTTAGAAAATTACCTTTCTTTGACATTCAATATTCAAGAATGGTATATTTTTTTCTAATCCACTTTTTTTTCTTCTTACAGAATATCTAGGGATATGGAAAATACTCCATTCTTTTCAAATAAATCTATAAATTTAACAAAATGCCAGTCTAAATCTCCAAAATATACTTTATGGAACTTGATAAGTAGAGTATAAAGATCATGTTGAAGAAAGAAAGCATAGGAATAGCCAAGAAAAATTATAATATAGAAATGAGAGAGAAAATTTCCTACAGACACCAAAATATATAACTAAAGTCAATAAAATTATGTGGTCTTGGCATGGAAATAGAACATTAAATCAAAAGACTTGACTAGATTCCTGAGAGACACTATGAATATGAAAAATGTTATTTAAATCAGTGTGAAATAATTTTACCACTAAAAGTGAGATAATTAGATACATATATGATAAAAATTTAGAGCCCTGCATTAAAATATATGCAATATAACTTAAAAAAATGGTAAATACATGAAAAATAAAGACTAAAAGAAAAATTGGTCCTCTGCATATGTAATATTATAATCTCATGTGCATTTAAAATTGCATATATTTGCTATGAATAGCATATATATTTCTATATGTAATCATAAGGAAAGAAATCAGAGTGAAGAGATTATAGAAGTTTCTGTATTTTTACTCTGTGTATTTTTAATATTTTAAATTTTAATTACTTTTTTACTTAAAGAAATAGTGCAAAGTATAAAACACTTCCCATTCAATTGTACATTTTCTAAAAATGTTTGGTATACCTGTGTATGTGATGTGTGAACCAAATCATGTTTTAAATTAAGTAAGGGAACTACCATTTATAGGAGAGTTAAAATGCTTCTTTTCTTAATAGTGAAATCATCTTCTAATCTCTCCAATACTTAGGTTTAGGATGTACCAAAATACATCTGCTTTTCTTTAATAGTGCTTCTTTCTATTTACTCTCTCAATCTGGGTGACCTGATGCAGATTAACCATGTCATGCTGACTTCTGAAAGATGAGGCCAATTGTGGGCTCTGTTACCTGCTTTTGCTTAAGATTTTGTTAAAGGAAGTTTCTGCAGCTGAAAAGAAGTCTAAAGATGAGAAGACCACTGGTTTCCACATGACATAGTGGAGGATGAAATAATGAAATTCTGATGTGTAAATATATTTTTTCCTTGTCCTAACAGATGGGTAAACTAGCAATAACAATTGTTTGTGAAAAAATATAATAAATAAAAGAATAGCTGACACAGATATGGCAGATATTTTCTTAAAAATGCTTTTTATATGTTAATCCAACCCTCATAACAATCCCATAAGGCTATTTTCACTCATAAGGAAACAGAAGCACAGAGAGCTTAAGAAACGTGCCCCAAATCCTAGAGCTAGTAAGAATCGGTCTCAGGAGTAGAACCCAGGTGATTTCATTTCTGGGCTTCAATTACAGCCTCTGATTCCAGTAATGATACAAAGAATTGTTTTGCATAAGTTTTCTTCTCTCCACCTATTCAAAGTTTCTCGAAGCGCAAAAGTCTTGGTCCTAGATTATACCCATTGTCAACTTTACTAGATATTGTCGATTTCTCCCATTTCCCCATATCCTTGCCAAGACTTTTAAATAACTTTTTAATCTTGGCCAATCTGATAAATATGAAAAGGAAGACCATTGTGTGTTTTTAATTTTCATTTCACTTAAAATTAGAAGGTTAAATTTTTTCTTTTGTTTTTTTCTTATAGATGTATAAAGTTTATTTTTATACTCTGAATACTAAGCCATGTATTCAATCAAAATATTCCTGGGCTCTTTGTTCTGTTCCTTGAGTCTATTTCCCTAGCTCAGCACCAAAACACATTGTCATTGTCTTCTTATTTTTTATTTAGAAAATTTCTTTTTTAATAAATTCACTGTTTTCTTCTTCAAAATTGTCTTGGTATTTCAGTAGTCTTTTGCTCTTCCATATAAACATTAAGGTAAGGTTAGTAAGTTCCAGAAAAAAATCACATGCTTCATTGAGCATGTGAATTAATTTGGAAGAAAGAATATGCTGACTTTATCCAGCCTGCATTATCTGAGGGCATTGGAATGGATGAAGAAATTGAGATTTAGGGAAGTTTCTTAAGGTACTATCGTTAACAAACACAACTGGATTTCAGACACAGTTCCCTTAAATTGACTTCTGTGTTATTTCATGTTGGAAGCTCATGATGATGGGCTCTGATTATGAATGAGTTGCTGAATTTGAGCTTTTCACTAGCTGATTACCAAAAGGTATTAACAATCCTTACAATAACTGTGAGCATGGCCTCTGTCTGATGTTAAGGGCTGTACCAAAACTTTCAAAAAATCTTTTGTTGTTGTGTAATAAATATTGAGGTAGTTCAAGATTGTGTATCTTGTTGTTGAGACAATTGCTCCTTCTTTGGAAGGATATATGTTGCAGATCTCCGTTTGGTTGTTGACTGTCATCTCTTACCCAACACCTGGTGCCTGGGGTTTTCTAATAACTTATTTGGCACTGATTTGTAAACCTGTGGGTGAGCTTGAAACAAGACTCTGCTGCGCTGGGGCCAGGTCTTGTGCCGCTTAAGCCAAGCACTTCTTGAAGTTGAGTGATTCCAAGTTGGTGGACAGATTTAATCTTGGTGTATATATCCCAAACTTAATCACGTTTAAGCTATAACTCAAGGTTATGGCAACTCAACCAGATAACATCTCAAACAAACAGGACAAACTATCAGATCTAGGGCCCTGGAGACCTTCACAGAACTTCGTTTTGTAAACTTCAAAACCCAGGTGGAAAAGGGGAACTTTTAGGTTGTCTATATGCTACTCGAGTAAAATAAAAAACAACAACATAGGACTGTGCAACACAATAAACCCCACCATTAATCATGTTAATTGTTAACAGTTTATAGTACAATTATAATAATACTCTTCCCTCAGTGGTAACTTAAGGTACCACACTAATGCAAGGCATTAATAATGGGGTGGTTCTTTGGAGCTGGTGTTTATGCGTGATGAATCTGGACTCAGATGGGATGTCTCTTCTTAAGACTTTCATGCTACTGTGCTGGAGTTGTAGTTGGTGTCGGGGCTTAAGATATATTTCGGGGATCTGAATCTCTGGACTGACAATGTGATAGCCAGGCCCTGAGCCTCAACAGACTCCAGCTCCTACAATCTGATTTATTGGACTCATCTCACTCAGCTAAGATGGAGTTGAAGAAGGACAACCACCACACCACGGAGCCTAGAGTGCCTACAACTGAAAGCGAGAGGATTGCATCCAGTATCCATGAGGAATCTGAGCCTCCTCTTGACATAGAGGTGCAATGGACACAACCAATCCAATGTCCACAGAGAAAAGGTGGCATTGGAGTGGGAAAAGTGGACATGGTGGCTAATGGGTATGGGGAATGGCAGGAAGAGACGAGATGTGGAGGCGTTTTGGGGACTTGGAGCTGCCCTGGATGGTGCTTCAGGGGCAATCACTGGACATTGTAAATCCTCACAGGGCCCACTGGATGGAATGGGGGAGAGTATGGGCCATGATGTGGACCATTGACCATGAGGTGCAGAGGTGCCCAGAGACGTACTTACCAAATGCAATGGATGTGTCATGATGATGGGAATGAGTGTTGCTGGGGGGGGGAGTGGTGCGGTGGGGGTGGTGGGGTTGAAGGGGTCCTCATATATTTTTTTGTAATGTAATATTTTTACAAAATCAATTAAAAAAATTAAAAAAAAATAATGGGGTGGGGTAGATGGAAACTCTATTTGCTGCATGATTTTTCTGTATACCTATAACTTCTCTAGTAAAAAACAAAAAGCAAACAAAACACAAATTAATTAAAAAAAAACATGGTGAAAAGAAAACAATATTCTGAAGCTTAATACTTTCTTTAGACCTGTGAACATCCTGCTATTGGATGGCTACCATGCACATGTCAGTTATTTAGAATTAGCTGTTATCACTCCTTTCTCTCTTAATCTCGGGTAACAGCTTTCAGAAAGTGTTTCTACCACATGGCAATTACTGCCTTTGGCCATTTCGTATCAATTACCTTATTTGTTCTTCACAGCAGTTTTATAGGTCAGATATTTAACCCCCAATTTGTGGATGTAGAAACTGAGGTATAGAGGGGTTTCCTAAGGCACAATAGCTAGAAGTATCAAAACTGGGTTTCAAACACAGTCCCGTCAAATTCAAGTTGCTTATTTCATTTTGTCCTGTTTGTTCTCCCAGTGCCTTAAGGAACAGGATGAGGAAAATTAAAATGATGACTCTCGGGTAGTGATTCTTGAATTAAACCTAAAATCAAAAAAGAAAGCCCCTTCTTTTAATCAACAGTACTGGTCTAGAGTATTTAATATTTATTATTTGCTGAATTATGTCACTTAAGTTGCTGAGAAGTTTGAATGATACGCTAATAAGAGCAAGGGCTTAGCACAATTGGAGGTTTCTAACGTTCGTTGCCTTAGGTGGTGATCTCATGACTCTAAATATTGCAGATTTGGCTGTGTGTTTCGGGGCTTGACAAAATCCTAAATTCAGTACCCTTTCCCTACAGACACAGGGCTTGTGCCATGTCATGGCTAGAATAGACAGTGCTAGCAATTGGGGACTCTTCCATCAGATTTTTCATTTTAAATTTTAATTGAACTTTGGAAACTGAAATGTATAGATTTCAAAGTGACAAGCATGGGAGGTAGTGTAGTTCTGAGTTCTGTATTAAATTTAAAAATTTAAAACAAGTTAAAGACTGTGGCTCCAAGAGACTTAAAAAAGTTGCTTCAATGTTTCAAACTAATGCTCTTCTGAAAATTGATTTACACTTTGGTGAAAAAACCAGGGGAGAAATTGGAAAGAGTGGCGTCAACTCACAAGGCTTAAAGAGGGAGCTCTTTTTGAACATAGACACTTTTGGGAGTTTGCTGTAAAGAAGGGCACCAAAGGAACAAAGGAAGATAGAGGCAAGCTGACGTCTTCCGCTGCTGCTGCAACCAGCTACATTGGGCTAAGGGATGACAGCCACTTTTAATGAAAATTACTGTCCAATTTATCAATTTCATTTTCCATTGACCAGCCTAAACTGACAAAGAGCATCCCAGGCTCACATCTGAGAAGTCTGCGTTAGAGCCAAAAGAGGATTCAGGTGGGAGTCAGTGCCTTTGATGCCAGTCTTGACTAACTTTGACTTGCTGGGTGCCATGGACAACCTGTGCCTTGGTTTCCACTGTCAAGGTCAAGCTGGGGACTACTAATGGCATTGCCTTACATTGTCTAACATGCTCATTCACATGATCACGCAGCCTTTCTGCAACTCCTAAGTTCTGTGAATCTGGGGCTGACGGGACCTGGGCTAAGAGAAAAGAGACCCTTGCCCCTCATTTCTACTTGGAAAACCATAAAGTCTCTTGTATTTAAGGGACAGGGACAGGATCTCAGAGAAATGCTAGAAAGAATAATTGGCTCTCCATAAACAAAGGGCAGATGTTAATGAACTAGACAACTTGGGATGCAGTTACCAAATATTGAAGATCTGACCTGGTTCAGCCTCTGCTTCTGTCAAGCACAAATGACAGACTTTAGACATTTAACATCTATTTGTTTTCTTATTTGTAAACCCAAGGGATTTTATTTAGTGATCTAAACCTTTAAAATCTAAAAACTAAAAAATTCTCAGTTATTTTGTATGAAATGCAGATAAAATCTGCATGGGAAAAGACCTAACTATGTCAGAAAAAAAACACACACACAAGAAATGCTTACTATTATAATTCAAACACAGTCCTTAGAAAGTAAGTTGTCAGATATTTTCACATAGGCCTGGGCATGACTCGGACTGAGAAAATAAATCTGAAATTCTTAAGATTATTATAGATATGTATGAAATCGATTGGTTCAAGAGCCTTTCCATTTTATTGCATAGATTTGCTGGGGCATTTTAAATATATATAGTTCATGTGGAAATTATTTAAAATCCTAGGGTAGAGCATTGTCATATTGACACAGTTTTTATCTCTGCTGAGAAAATAGGGTATGGTTTATATGACCACTGCATATCCCATATATGTGTAATTGGTTTTAACAGTGCTTGAACAGCACATGGTTTCAGTATGGACTAGGTAAAATTTGACTCCAGGAACACATATGTAATTTTTTTTTTTAATTTCAAAGAAGAGCACTTGAGGAAAAGCCAGAAATAAATCCAGAGTTACTATAAACAAGGTAGAAAGAGACTCATCACAGGGGAAAGTCAGACTCATTAGAGAAGGTAATTATTACCTCTGACTTACAGAACTGTGTGCTGCTTTAAATTAAGGTTCTTAACGAGGCGTTTCATTGTATGTCCTAACTGAGGGATTTAAGGAGGCAGGCTTCCTTCCAAAGTCAAGGTGAATGGGGGTTCTAAGTCTAGGAGCTTTGCCAGCAGAAGATATTCCCAGAAAGAATAGTTAGGAATATTAAACACACATACACCAG
This sequence comes from Dasypus novemcinctus, assembly GCF_030445035.2. Taxonomy (NCBI): domain Eukaryota; kingdom Metazoa; phylum Chordata; class Mammalia; order Cingulata; family Dasypodidae; genus Dasypus; species Dasypus novemcinctus. The sequence goes on from NC_080694.1 coordinate 40,766,350, forward strand.
CACACTTTCAGAACAGATTATCCGGGTGTTGCAGTCCCATCCAAGCCATGTGCATACAAATGGAAAATGTAAACTTTGGTATATGCTAATGATATGTTAATGAATTTCCCAGGTAGCTAGAGGATAGGAACCTGGTCTTTGTCCCTTTTCTGATAAAATCGTGAATGGGCTTGGATAAGCATTTTAAGAGAAAGTGGCAAACATTGTATGTTTGTTCCATTATATTGATTTCTTTTTGTTTCAATTCCCCTTCTCAATAAATTTCTTCTTTTTTTTTATACTGCATTGCTTATGGGATTCAGGGTGTACTTTAATTTATTTGCGATCTAAACTTCCTCTCAGAAGATGGAGAATTTGTCTTGATAACAAAAGTGAACTCTATAACCTGTCGCTAAGCCGTTTCTTTACTAAAATGTTTATATCGAATACCAGTATCAGCTTCTTCTCATGCTTCCATATTCATAAATTGGTTATGTTTGGAGGAAAATTAACTGGTTTTCAGTGACTAAAATACGTTTTATGGGCTTCTGCTTTTCAACATTAAAAATCCCACTTCCAACCACAGTGCTATAAGAAATGAAGTAGGGGTGTTGCTCACATCTAAAGTTCGCACTCTAACTTTTCCCAAGCATATACCTAAATTCTAAAACCTATAGCCCATTAACATGATTTCCCTAAGGATTTTAACCTGTTCAATCTAACAAGTTAGATTTTCCATCTAAGTGGTAGCATGGCAATTTTGTAACCTCATTTTCTCTATCAGAAAGGCAGAAACGTCTGCTGAGCATCCAAGAGATGCAACAGTCCAAGACAGAATCTATGATCTGTACATACTGTAGAGAAAAAAAGTGTAAATCTTTCTGAACTCTAGCAGGTGAAAGCATCTGAGTGTGACCCAGAGTGTTACTACCTGGTTAAAATCCATTTGTAGTTAAATTTCAAACACCTATTGTTGTGCACATGTACTTCACCCTGGGAGGTTCAAGGGTGGTTCACGCCCTTGGTCAAATGTGCTCTGAGTTCAAATACGCTGTGACATGAGCTGGTATGTCAGTGCTTGATGCTGATCTAGGCTTTGCTAATTTCTATCATGATGTCATGCTTAAAATATATGTTTAGTCTGTTTTGTAAAAAAAAAAATGCATCATTTCCTGATTCTGTTGCATGCTATCTTTCTGATCTTGACAATTGGCGCAGCCTCTACTGGTCTGTTTTTCTCTCTGCATTATCTAGAGATTTCTGGAAAAATATCCTACCATTGGCCATTTTTATTAAGCTAGTTTCTGCTTATACATTCCATGTCCTTTCAAATTGAAACTCAAGATGTAACATTTCTTTTAAATATTAAAATTCTCAGGGAATATAACTTTCTTGGTAAAAAACATCCTAGCTTTTACTATGATAAAAGTATTCAGATGTTTATGATAAAAATATTCAGAACTATTATCTAATACAATCTAGAAAATTCCATAGGCAAGCTATATATAGCCAATCTCCCAGTTATGTGATTTTAATTGAGTTGAATTCTATTAACATATAACCCACTTATTTAAAGGATTCATTATATTAATGAATATCCACATCTTCAGGTTACAATTCTGTGTGGACACTTTGGCAACCACAAAGCACAGAAAAACTGTACCTTAGATATGTATCTCCAAGTATATTCCCCTTAAGCATTTCATTAAAATATGTACTAATAATTATTTTCTTTAAGATTACTAGCTATCTTATTAGTTACTCTTATTTCTCACAGTTATTTAACTCTAAATTAAGCCCTATAGAGATTACTTTTCTCACTTGTGAATTGAAGGGGTTGTAGATATGCTTACCATGTCTTGGAGTTATGGAGATGATTCCTTTGACAATATCTGTTTATAGTTATCTTTACAGCTGATGGATCTGTAGACATACTCGAATCTTAATATTACAGAAGGGAATATAGAAACCCAAAGAGTGTTAAGCCCAATTCAAAATGACTATACAATTTTAAAAGGTTTAAATGAAAGAGAAAAAAAAGCATATATTTGAATTTCTGATCCTTCACCCTCTGATGTGTTGACATAAAATTAAGTCTAAAATTATGGCAAAGTATCTAAATTATTTAACATGATCTAATGTGATCTTTCAAAACAGACATCTCTACAGTTATCAAATATACTAGTGAAAACTCATTGTTAATGTTCTTGAAATTTGCATTTGGATTTAGAGGCAAATACAACAGTTGTAAATGTCCAAACTCTAAAGTCATGAACATTGTAAATTTTCTAAGGGCATATTGCCTCCAAGTTTTAGAGGTATTTCAGGAAAGCCTTAGTTTTTTTTTTGTTGTTGTTGTTGTTTTTTTTAAAGATTTATTTATTTATTTCTCTCCCCTCCCCCCCACCCCAGTTGTCTGTTCTCTGTGTCTATTTGCTGTGTCTTCTTCTTTGTCCGCTTCTGTTGTTGTCAGCGGCATGGGAATCTGTGTCTCTTTTTGTTGCGTCATCTTGTGTCAGGTCTCTGTGTGTGTGGCACCATTCTTGGGCAGGCTGCGCTTTCTTTCATGCTGGGTGGCTCTCCTTATGGGGTGCACTCCTTGCGTGTGTGGGGCTGCCCTACGCGGGGACACCCCTGCATGGCATGGCACTCCTTGCGCGCATCAGCAATGCATGTGGGCCAAATCCACACGGGTCAAGGAGGCCCAGGGTTTGAACCGCGGACCTCCCATGTGGTAGACAGATGCCCTAACCACTTCCCAGGAAAGCCTTAGTTTTAAGCAACTTTCTTTGTGCATTTTTGTCACTACCGGGGAACAAGCTTGTGACTACTTATATGAAGTTTGAGACAAGCCAAAGTGAACTCCCCAAGCTACCTCCCAAATCACCTTCTATTTTTTTTTAATGAATCCGTTTTATTGATACATATTAATAAAGCATAAATCCAAAGTGTACAATCAATCCAAGTTACCTTCTTTATATTGGGCAATTCCTGTGCTTCTCTGTTCTCAGAAAAGGAAACTGGAGCTAATGCCTCAATTTTGTGCTGGATCTCGTCCTTTTTGCATCTTCATGTCCTCATCTTCAACTGCCTGCTAACCACCTATGAACCCCTTCTCTCTTTAAACATATTGTTTTCATTATCCTAGAAAACAAGTGGTAAACATTATTAATATTGCTACTGCTCATAATTATCATAGACACCATGATTTTCCTTCTTTCTTTTCTTCCCATATTTTGAGAACTCATTAATTGACTGATTCATTCCTTCATACATTCAATAGTTTATTAACGATGTTTATTGAGCAACTTGGACTGTATTTGGGAACTGGAGAAATCATGGGCATGCCACCCTACCTGCCATTAAAGCTCACCCAGCACAAAGCTCAGATCATAGTAAATGCTGACTCTCCATTTATCTTTCACCCTCATTTTCTTAATCCATTCATCAATTTCCTTCCTTGCTCATTTAATTAATTTTATTAGATCCGAAGGCATTCTTTCTTTGTATAAACACCACATATACCATATATGGGCAGTTTAAAAACTATCACTCATAAAACCATATTAATAAATCCTTTTGTTTTTTTCATGGATTCATTTTTAAAAAATATTTTTTCGTAAAATATATATAACACAAAATTTGCCATTTTAAGTGTACCATTCAGTGCAGTTAATTACATTCACAGTATTGTACAACCATCATCATTAACCATTCTAAAACTTTCCACTTTCCTAAACAGAAACTCTGTACCTATTAAACAATAACATCTCTTTCCCCCATCCACCCAGCCTCTGATAACTTCTGATCTGAATTATGTCTCTATGACTTTGCCTAGCCTAGGTATTTCATGTAAGTGAGATCATATGATATTTGTCTTTTTGTGTCTTGCTTATTTCACTTAGCATAATGTCTTCAAGGTTTATCCATGTTGTAGCATGTAACTGAATTTCATTCCTTTTTAAGGCTGAGTAATATTCCATCATATGGATATACCATGCTTTGTTTATCCGCTTATCTGTGATGGGCACTTGGCTTGTTTCTACATTTTGTCTATTGGGAAAAATACTGTTGCAGACATACAATTACCTGTTTGAGTTCCTGTTTTTAATTCTTTCATGTATATGCCCAGAAGTGGGATTGATGGGTGATATGGTAATTCTGTGATTAACTTTTGGAGGAACCACCAAACTGTTGTCCACAATGGTTGCACCATTTTAAAACCCTACCAGCAATGCATGATGGTTCCCATTTCTCTACATTCAATCCTATATTTTTGATCATTCTCTCCAGGAGTCTTGCACATGTACACATACTCTCAAGCTGTGGTTTCCTATTGAAATCCTAGTAACCTTATGCTGTTGGATGCTGCCTTTTGTTTTAGCCTTACAAAAAATTCAAACAGATTAAAGTGTAAAAAGAAAAGTAAAATTTAAGTAAAATCTCATCACCCTGAAATATCACTTCATGATTTTAGTGATCATGATTTTATGTACTTTCCTGTCCATGTACACATATAACTTCATATGGATTGAATATTATTAAAGTGTTCAAATTTTTAAAAATCACACCTGTAATATCTGAAGGCATTTAAACAAATCAATCGAGTCCATTAATGTTAAGTAAAAGTTACTCGCATTGGGTTGCCATTCCTTTTAAGTATTTTTCAACACATTTACATATGTGAGTATAGATGTATATTCATAATTTTAACAACTTAACTGGGATCATACTGAATGTATTTTTCTCTAGCTCATCTTTGTAACTTAATCTGTAGTGCACATATTATCATATCAATTCATATAGATTTACCTTATTCAACTTACTCTATTTTGATTTTAGTTAAATATCATATATGAATATTTTTGAAAACACATACTAATCTAAGGCCTGGGAATAAAAATAAAAAAAACAGAAGCACAGAAGTGGATAGCCATATCTCATCTTAAACTAGTCCTCAAAATTAACCACCAGAATTATTTTGGTCATTTCTTCAGGCATTAAACTGTTTTACAAAATAACTTGCTTATGCTACTATTTTTAGACTTCCCAGTCTAGACATTCTCTACTGACTTCTTTTTTTTTTTTTTAAAGATTTATTTAACTCCCCCCCTCCCCCGGTTGTCTGTTCTCTGTGTCTATTTGCTGTGCCTTGTTTCTTTGTCCGCTTCTGTTGTCAGCGGCATGGGAAGTGTGGACGGCGCCATTCCTCGGCAGGCTGCTCCCTCCTTTGCGCTGGGCAGCTCTCCCTATGGGTGCACTCCTTGCGCGTGGGGCTCCCCTACACGGGGGACACCCCTGTGTGGCATGGCACTCCTTGCGCGCATCAGCACTGCGCATGGGCCAGCTCCACACGGAGCAAGGAGGCCCAGGGTTTGAACCGCGGACCTCCCATGTGGTAGACGGACGCCCTAACCACTGGGCCAAGTCTACTTCCCTCTACTGACTTCTTACAACAAAAGATTGGGACACTGTTTCTAAGGAGCTCCAACCCTCCCCCACCATCTTCTTCCCCTTTCCCAACCTCTATATTTTGACCACAATTCTCATGATAATCCTAAATCATTGTCAACTGTATGTACTATATGCATTTTGTTCATAGTTAAATGCTATAGAATACTTCAGTTACATTCCACTCTTTCATATATTCCCTCAGAAGTCTAATAAGCCTTATATTATGTCATTTTCTTATGTTCTCTGGGTATTGGTCACTAATTTATCCTCAGAATCTCTAATAGGACTCTAATATCTTTATTGATATAGTTAAGGTTTCCTTGGAGACATCCTACTCTAAGCTTTCAAGATTTGTGTTTTATTCACTCCCTGATGTCCTAACAATTTTTGATGCTATATTTTGGTGAGCTTTTTTTTTTTTTTCATATTATTGAGATGAGTGTTTCAAAGACCCTTCAATATGGTAAACTTTTATTTTTAGTCCTGAGGAATTAATTTACATTATTTCTTTATAAAAAATTTCCCTCTTGATTTTTTTGTTCTCTGTCTGTAACTCCTAGACTGACCCTTTCCTTTATTATTTTTATCTTTTTGTATATGTTTGTTATACCTTTTGGGAGATTTATTTAACTTTGTCTTCCTGTCCTTTCTTTTTCTTCCTTCTGATTGAATTTTGCACTTTTTTGTTTTCTACTGGTAGGTTACAATAGCTATTGTTTTCTGAGTGTTCATTTTATTTAAGTATTTTCCTTCCTCCATGATTCTTGTCTTACTTTGTTACTTCTTTTCTACATTTTCAGCTTTTTGTTCTTGTTTAGCTTTCCTCTCCCCTATTCATGGTATCATTCTCTGAGTTCCTTTTCTCTGTATCTTTTGATCTTTGTCTTTCATGTTGAAGTTTTCTAAAAATATAGATCTCTGACTGTTCCTATTTCAATGTTATGCTGTAAAACACAAACAGGAAGTTCCATGTGGGTAGGTGAGATTTATTGACTAAGGGTCTGTTTGTGCTGATCACCAACTATGGCATTGACTATGTATTAACTCTTGGTTTAGAAACTCAGTTTTGGTTGGAGGTTTCCCAGTGCTTGCCTATATAGGTACTTTCTCTTGATTGGGACATTTTCTCAGAGAGAAACCCTTGAATCTCTTTTCTGCAAAGTAAGGTGAGGACAATGTAGAGCAGAGAGTAGGAATATAGGTGACCTCTTGCAATATGAACGCTAGATAGGAAAGCCTTTTAGAGCTTCTCTCATTCGAAGTATTTCAATAGTAAACCTCTCATCAACAGCAGGGTGATTTGAGATTGAAATACTTTGAATGAGAGAAGCTCTGAAATCATAGGCATAGGCATAGTTGAGCATAAGAGTGAAGCACCAAGAAGAGGGAGAATAAATGCAAATTCCTTCTCAGGTGACTTTCAACCAATGTCTCTTTATTTTCATCCCCATCTTATATCCTTGCCTTCTATGTACCAAATATCTCAAATTTATGAGCTATTCTGGGGTCATTTGTTGAATATTAACTTGATTCCTGAGGCTGTTAATGGAGTAGAAGTGCCAAATCGTTAAGTTTGTTATCACACAACTCTCTACTATTTATCTTCCTAAGTATTCTCAAAATCTCTCATCTGCTATCATGTTTATGCCAATGATTTTTTTTACAATGTTTTCCTTTTTTTTAAAAAGATTTTTAAAAATTTTTATTTTTTATTTATTTCTCCCCCCTCCCCGCACAGTTGTCTGCTCTCTGTGTCCTTTCACTATGTGTTCTTCTGTGACCACTTGCATTCTTGTCAGCAGCACTGGGAATCTGTGTTTCCTTTTGTTGCGTCATCTTGCTGTGTCAGCTCTCCATGTGGGCGGTGCCATTCTTGGGCAGGCTGCACTTTTCTTTCACACTGGGTGGCTCTCCTTACAGGGCTCACTCCTTGCATGTGGGGCTCCCCTATGCGGGGGCACCCCTGCATGGCACGGAATTCCTTGCATGCATCAGTACTGTGCATGAGCCAGCTCCACACGGGTCAAGGAGGCCTGGGGTTTGAACTGCGGACCTCCCATGTGGTAGGCAGATGCCCTATCCATTGGGCCAAGTCTGTTTTCCTTTTTAATTACTGCATTTTCATAAGATTTCTTATGCAAGCAAAAGTACATATCTGCATCCAAGTTGCCATGATTAATCAAATATTTTCAACACATTCCTTTTTTAAAGGTTAAACATGGCTATTTCTCCTCAAATCATTACTTTCTTACCATGTTAATCCATGATCTTTCCATCATACTTGATACTACTTACTATTTACCTTTGAGTTCCATGATGCTATATATTTCTAATTCTTCCTCCATTTCATTCATTCTTCATCTCTTTTGTAGATTTCTCTTCTAATGTCCATCCCCTTAACTTGAGGGTTCACCAGGACACTGTATAGTAGATTGGATTATGTACCCGAAACAGACATGTCCTTTATCTTAATCTGCATTCATGTGGATATGGTCCCATTGTAAATAGGACCTTTTGAAGATGCTATTTTTAGTTAAGGTGCAGTCCAGCAAAACCAGGGTGGGTCTTAAATCATATTACTGGAGGTCTTATAAAGATAAATGGAAAGAAACTAGAAAGGAGAGGACATCACCATATAAAGGCAGTTAAAGACAAGGAAATGGAATGCTGAACTCCAGGAGAAAGGACACTTTGCTGATATCTTGGTTATATACTTCTTCTAGACTCAAAACCATAAGCTAATATGTTACTGTTGTTTAAACCATCCCATCATGTGGTATTTATCATAGCAGATTTAGCAAACTAAGACACCCTGTTTATATCCTTCACTTCATGAGGATTAAATTAGATATCAGTCATTCATTGCACTTTGTAGCCTGAAGTAGTAACTCAACAAAGAGGGTGTTTTTATTACTTCCATATTACTGTGGAAGGAATCTGGTAGAAATTTGTCATGTTGGTGGCTGCCAAGTATCTCTCAAACACCTTTCCTGTGTTTCAATAGTGTGACAGATTGTATTTTCCATAAATGGCCACAGCAAAATTTCCAATCTCACATAATGTTCCAGAAGCTTAACATCCTCCCATACTTTGGATGAATAGAATGTGGTGGAAATGATGCTGCAAACATCAGAGGCTAAGTCATAAAAGTTGAGATGGCTTTTTTCTGGTTCTCTTTCACTTTTGAGATGTCCAGCTTTTGAGTTCAGCTACCAATCTAGCCCATGTGGAGAAGTCCCAGAGGAGGCAGGCATGGAGAGAAATTGCTGACATCAAGCACCAAACACTTGAGTGAAGGGACCTAAAGTTACTTCAGCCCTCAGCCTTCGGGTCTCCAGATAAAGCCCTAGTTAGTACCCAACAGAACACCCACAGTATCCTGAGCCCAGATGCCTTGGCCATAAAAATAGTTTTTACACCACTAAGCTTTGGGGTAATTTGTACATGACCATTGAAACTGAAATAAAGACCTTCCTACATTAGGAATCTGTTTCACAAGTAGAAGACAGCACTCATTTTCCCAGCCTCCCTTGTCACTAGAGCACAGTCAGGTGACTTAGATTTGGACAATCATCTGCACTCTTGTCTGCCTTTATGCAGATGAGGTAGTTGTGCAGAATCTAACTCTTGGCAAGACTGGAGTCGGAGCTGTGCAGCTCTTTGGAGGCAGCAAAAGCAGGGCTGCTGTGCCTAAGCCAATGCCTCCCTGTTACGGACTGCAGTGTCAGTAGAGTTGAGTGACAGTGGCCTCTGTGCAAGGCTGGACTATCCCCTGTGGTTTGTGTGGATGAAATGCTATTACAAACTGAAGACCTTCCAATCCTGGTTTGCTGGTACGACGGGAGGGTCTAATTATCGCTAACAAATTTTCAGTTCCTTTTCTGCTTAAATTAGTTGGGGGTGGATTCTGTTTATAATTAATATTCTTGATAAGCATAGAGGAAAGATGATGATATCTATTTTGAACACATTCAATTTATTTTGATAATGGCATACTCAAATGTCGCTGTCTTTGGGGAGAAGAAACGAAAAAGGAAGGAAGGAAGGAAGGAAGGGAGGGAGGGAGGAAGGAAGGAAGGAAGGAAAGAAGATCTCTTCATATGAATTTCCTAGTCTGGGTTAGTTTTTTTTTTTTCCTAACTCTTCTGTTTCTGTGTTGAGATTTCCAGATTTAACAGCTGAATTTCTCTTTGACTTGTTCCTCTTCTCAATTGATTCTTGAAACAGATCCTGGCTTTTTAAACTATTTAATTTGCCTTTTTCTTTTTAATCAAATGTGTACCAGACCATGGAGTCTGACTTACTACAAAACTGACCTAGTTAGCTCCTTGTTCCTCCTTGTTTCTGCTCTTCTAAATATCCTCTTATCCTCCTTTCTTCAATGCTAACATATCACCTTAATACTTTCACCTTTCTGCTAAAGCACTTAGACTGACTGCCTTTGAGCTGCAGCATTAAATTGAAGTCTTCCTTCTGACCTGATCTATTCAATCCCATTTCCTCCTGTTGCCTTACACATGCAGTCTGTTTGGCCTCCCCTCCTTTCAGTATTTTCTTTCCTACTTGATTCTAAGAATCTAGAAGACAATGGTCGTACCATGGATTTCTCCTTTGGTCCTTTCAGTGCTTAGGCAATGTAAAATCGACCCACATGACATGTTTACATTCAGTCTTTGTATAACCAGTGTCCACTTTAATTCCTAGCCTTGTCCTTGGCTTTTCCCTACTTCAGTCTCTGTGTTTTAACCATAAACAGTCATTTCTTGTTATTCTAGTGGGTGTTGCAGTCCTGTGTCTCTGGGCCTTTACATACATGCCTCATTTTGCCTGGGTCCTTCTTGTCTACAAGAGAAATTCTAGGAAAAGGTCAGTCATGGTATATGTTAGAGCTCATCTCCCATAGAGACCCAGGAAATTGTCTCTTTACGTCCACACTGGGGTGGGGAACCTTGGGGCTTTCCTAACCATAACTTTGTATTTATCCTGAATCAAATTGGATTGTAATTTTTTTGAGGTCAGGATCTATTTTTAATTTTGCCTTTGTGTTTTTAACACCTAGTTAACAACCTGTATGTATGTATATAAAAACATCTGAAGTGTTCACTGCATGATTGTGGAGGGAAGTAAGACAGGAAGGGAGAAAGGAAGGAAGAAATTTGATCTCATTTGCAAATATTTATAATGTGACAATGCAACATCTAAAAATAATCATGATGGTTTCTTCGGTTTGACAGTGAACAAAGATGATGAAAAAAACTTACATTTTGGGGTCTTGGTTTCAGAGATGGGACAAAATGAATATTGTCAGACTTTCCATAGTTATGTTTTTGTTCAGAGCCACTGCTTCCACATTCTTTAATCTCATGGCTGCATTTGGGTTTACTCGTCAAGACTGTGTCATGCAACTTAGGTCACAAGCACCAACAAGACAAAACCAAACCAAAATTTCAACAACGTAACTACCAACCTACCAGAACTTCATCTTTGTCATTTGTATTTTAATAAGTAAACTACATGAAAAAAAGGTGTAATTACGTAACTAGAGTTTATCATTTTAAAATTGCACTGGAATGGCTGAGAGAAGAGAATGCCAAAAGATGATACTCCAAACCTTAGCAGAGATAGGAGGACTGTGGATCTTCTTAATCGACCCCACCTCCACCCCAGAATATCATGGAAATTGTTCCCATAGGGTAGGCATGGCAAGGCTGGGCCCATCAAATGTGATGATATGGCAGATAAATTGTGGATTTCATGAAGGGGTTCTTCTGTGGTTGATTAAAATATATGTATATATATCAGCATAAGGCAAACAAACACACATACCACACACTCCCTATTCCATCTAGGCTTACCTAAAGCATTTGAGTATTATAGTCTAGAATGCAATCACACTCTTCAGTTCTTTCTTGCCACTGCCTCATGTTTTCTTCGAGGTGTTCCTCAAGAGTAGAATGCCTCCTGTGCAGTGCCAAACACACACTTAATAACCTGATGAAGGCACCATCACTGTGTTCCTGGCTCCCTACCAGGAAGGGCCCGGATATCAGTACGATTTTTGGATGAGAAATTCTAGGAAATGGTCAGTCACGGTATATGCTAAACCTTATGGATTCTGTGAAAGGAATAATTTACTGGAACACTTTAAGCTCCTGCAGGATGAGGTTTATTCCCCGAACCAAAGCACACTCACTCATCTCTCCTGCTAACCAACCTGCCCCAACCTCAGTGCTGGTCATCTGAGAATGACGCAGTGGAAGCCTTCTTGCATGTTTCCAGAACACTGCTTTGAAAAATTTTACAGTTTGCAATGAAAATCGTTCTTCACATATATAGCTTTCTTAGCAACATGAGGGTACACAAATATCGACTTTAGGGCAGGTCCCAAATAGTCTTGATTTCTCCCTGATCTAATTTTGAAAAGAAGTCTTAGACCAAGTTAAATGCTGCTCTTTTTAAATAGTTTCCTCCAAAAAATGTGGAGAAACATCTTTTACATCAGCTTTCTCTGATGGGTATATGACCCTTTATGTAAGAATACTGGAGAGAAAAAGATTGGAGATGGCTATAGCCAAGAAAAGATGGATGCAAGAGAAAAGAGGCATTTATACTAATTCTCATAATTGCCAATCTGGCAAATGAAGGGAAAAGTCATCTTCACATCTTTGTAGATTTATAAGGAAGCTGTGGGTTCAAAAGTAGGCAGTGGTATCTTTTGCCTCATGTTTGTCTTCTGGCAAATTCTACGATTTTGGGATTGGATCAGCAACAACAGGTTGTCACTGTCGGAATCCGACATGGATTAGCACATTTGTGTGGAATATATATTTCTAAGGAAGGGGCTCGGAGCCCTCTCTCCCGAGGAATTCAACTTCGTATCAGTAGAGGTAAAGTGGATGTAAGAAAAATGCCATGAGTGTGGAGAGCATTAAGAAAGGTCATATATTTCAAAAAAGAATATTGTTTACAAGGAGTGTTAATAGGTTTCAGGGGAAATGTTAATTTTTTTTTCTTTCCTGGATGAAATAGCTACTGTAAGTTTTTAATGGTTAATCATTCATTCCTGAATTTTTATATTAAGCATTTCATATTACTTTATTGACTTAACTTTTATGCTCTTCTTCATTTTGACAGTAAAGAATGACCAGGCAATACTCTTTGAAAATTGGAGGCCATTTGCAGCTGCTCTCTGTTGAGGAAAGTGAGTAATAGAGTGCCCTCAAGGAGTTTCAAAGGTATCACTCAACAGAAACTTTTGTGTCTGAAGAAAACTAGATCATTTTATCATGGTAGGCATACGGATATGTTTGCTTTAATAAAATGCCATATTTCTGCCTTTAATCTCTTGTCAACCAGCTATTAAAAAGCCCCAAAGTGCATGCGTGCAGCACATGTAAACACTGGTGGTTCTGAGGTCGCCGCAGAACATACTAATAAAGCATGTAATTTGTGTTTGATGCACAGACTGTAATAATTTATTGAGTGGTAGAAAGAAGCTCGAAAAGGATTTGCTCTAACTTTAGCCAGCAAGTCAATTTAATTTGAGTGCTCTATGAAGAAGGGCAAGAATACAGACGCTCGTGCATTGAAATCGTGCTAGGCGAGCAGCAGAAAGCCTCCATGACAAAAGTGGAGTGAAATGGAAGCTCGTTTCCCTCGTCAGGCTGAAGGCATTCTATCAGGGACGACAATGTGGTTTCTTCAAGTTAATCACCTGGGAAAGCGTGCTGCACATTCTTCCCCAGAAAGGGTGTGTGCTGGCATGCGGTGTATCACACTGACAGTATCTTGGTAGAAATAGATTAAATTAATGCAAGTAAATTAAGACAGATCAGAATAGCAATGACTTTTATGTAAATTCTATGAACGGTATCTTCATACAAGGCATGGAAAGGATTTCATTCTCCTTTTTTCTGGGGTTACCAGAATGTGGAAAGGTTGAATCACTTCTGCAGAATCATAGAAGAACTCATGGTCAGACCACAGTTTTTACCATGCCTGTTTGTGTACCTGACTCGTCTACTGGGGTAGACGCTTCTAGGAAGGATTGTATGTCGCTATTCTTTAAAGCTGCCACAGTTTTCCTCTACTAGGCACCTTGCCCACAACAAATAACCAATGCAGATCTGTTGAACTGAAAGGCCTTGAGGCTATGGAAGAAATGAGAACCTTTCTGTATACATGCCAGTTTCTGGGAAATTTTCTGAAATTCTGTAGTTTGTGAATAAAACCACATTTTACATACTTGGACAAACAAATGCATGTTCATTTGGAGAAAATGTCTGTGTCCAGAGGCACTCTAAAGTATACATTTGTTTATTCCAAAAGATGCAGGACTTCTCTGCTGGGAGACAATTCACCAGTCTATGCTTTTTATTTTCTTAAAATGCATATACACATATCCATTTTCTACCTGCAAACAGATCTTCTGTGGTTCAAAACCTCTTCACATTTGTGGAACAATTAAAATGAATACTTTGTACTGCCTTTAAGCAAAAACCTGATTTTTCATTCTGTGCATTACCTGTCTGATAACCAATTCCCACTTATAACTAGGGGTGAAAGCACTTCTGGAGGCTATTAGCCTTTGTGTAAATGTATAAGGAGACAAGTGTTAAATCACTGTGTGTGTCTAAGGGTCCTCATTCTTGGAGTAGAAATGAAATGGCATCCAGGTATGGATGGCCAACCAAACCTAGAAAGCAATTTCCTATACGGGACTAAGACAGTTTTCTGGAAGTATGAGATGGAAATCCTGAATTTAGTGGCCATTCTATCATTTCTGTGGTCTGGACGGTTCAAGCATTTAATCATTTGCTCAGAAAGAGAGAGGGGGAAAGAAAGAGGAGGCTGAGGAAGAGAAAGACGAGGAGAGAGGAGAAATAAAGGAAAACAAGAAAGAAAATACCTAGGAAGCCATATTATCCCAGTGTTGATCTGGAGTATGCTGACTGTATTTTGCTTTGTAGTAAAATAGGTATTGGAATCAATGGTAAGCAAATGCCTGGAACAAACATTTTTAGATTTGTGAAAGTTAAAGTTTGGGAGACTTTTTTGATTGGCATAAACTGTAACAGATATAAAAAGTAGAGATTTGCAATTTAGGGAGCCAAGTTAAAACAAAGCTTAACTGGGGCTCTTTTACTTAACAATATTTTTGGTATTTTTCTATGGGCTTCCCAACAAAACTCTAATACCAAATTACCTTTCATGAAATGTCTTTTAACTAAATCAATTTCTTTTGACAATAACAAAAGGCAAACTCATAGAATCAGAATCTAGAATATAGGGTACCAGGGACAGGGTAGGGGTAGTGAACAGGGAGTTAAGGCTTAAAATGTACACAGTTTCTACATGGAAAGATGGAAATGTTTTGGTAACAGATCATGGTGATGGTAACACAAAATTGTGGATGAAATTAACAGCACTGAACTACTTAACTGTACGCAGTTAAATAAGGGAAAATGTAGGTCGCATATATGGCATTACAATAAAAAATAATCCATGGAACAGCACAGCACAGTGAACCCCAAGTTAAATCATGGACTATAGTTAACAGCACGAATATAAAAAGGCACTTTCATCAATTGTAACAAATGTATCACCCCGATGCAAGGCATTAATAATAAGATGGTAAAAACTTCTTTTTAAAGTTAAATAAAAGGCAGATAGATGCAAAGGATTCAGAGTGAAACCAAAGTTGGTTCCCAAGGTCATATTTAAATCTGTAACAGTAAATTTGCAAAGGTTCATGCTTATAAAACTTTATTAATTATAATGTAAGGTGTTAATGAAAACTGCAATTGGAATATTTTAGATAAATATGGACAGATTTTAAAAATAATGGCAAAAATGAATAAGTTTGGAAACTGGGTATAGACTACTCTAAATTATTTAAAAATCTAAATAAGCATCTTGCTACTAAAGTTTTAGAGCTTCCATCTTTTAAAAAAAACCTTTTAGCAAAAATGGTACACGTAAGGGCTATAATTCCTGTTTAAATTGGTTAACTTTAAATAATTCTATGATTGCAATATAAACAGAATCAATGCCAAACACAGAAACATTTCCATCACATGGTACAATTCAAATTGTAACTTATTAAATATATTCATAGCTACATATATTCACAAACATTTGGAAGGGGTTTTGTCGAATGTGACTCTGAAATAAAATTATCAGCTGTACTTGTTAGAATATTGTAACATGCATTTACTCAACTTTCTCTAGTGCACACCGCTCAGATTTGAAATATTCATTGACTCTGAATGAATGTTAAAAAGAATATCATTCTAGGGTATGATCTTTGGGTATAGGTGATTCAAAGTATCAAGTACATGACCCCCTAAATTGGTAAATTTTAAAAACTTCATTCATTCACCTATGTGCATTGGAAGCTTCTAAATAACTATTTCTTGAATGGAAGAATGAATGAATGTTGTCTCATGCAACTAGCACATACTCCTCATATTTGAAATAATCACTAACTCTGAATGGTCATTAAAAAATGATTCCAGGTGCTGGAACAGTACAGCAAACATGACAGATTAAGCTTCTTGCACTCCTGGAAATAGTCAATCATTTCAAACTAAGCACCAATGTGATTTGGAAAATAGTTTTCTCTGCAATTCTTGTGGTCCCCTTTGTCCTTTATTGGGAACAAGTTGTGGATGCCTGGGAAGTGAAACAATTATTAGCAGCACAGGTGTGATTCTCTTAGGGTATGGCATGTGCCCTCACCTGTGCTCGCTTTCTTAGGGAGTACCTCAGCTCTAAACTCAGAGACAGAGATTTCTCCTGAGCACTGAAAAGTTGCAGCCAAAGGAAAAAATGTCCATCAACTGTTTTCCCAACATCTTTCTTCAGGCCAGAAGGGCCTCTGAATCCACATCTATAAGAAGGATGTCGACTCCTTTCTTTGAGGTTACATTAAAGTCGACCGGATAAAGAGAAGCATCTTAACCGTGCTTCCTCTATATTTTTGGATATATGAGTAGCAAGTACTCTGGCTCCTTTTTGAAATCATGTTCTATTTTTCTACCAAGGTGGCACCCAACACTCCTGCAGAGATCCCACTGGCTTGTGTCACCTAGAAAAGGAAATTGGGAGTGTTGCAGGTGCCCCAGGATTCAGGCAGGAGGGGCAGACTTGGGAGTAGCCTTCTTTGAAGGAAGAATTTAGGGGGCCAGAAAAGAGATATGCCAGAGGGAGGAAAAGTGGATCTAAATTGCCTCTCCTATCTGAAATAAATGGAATAAATAATAAATAGATCAGTAGCAAATACTGAATTCATCGTTTGCTTTAGTTAAACATTCCTTGGGACAAGGTGATGGAGATCACTGTCTGTAGGGTTTCCAGGTGTTCAGCTGTTAACCTGGAGGTTCTAAGTGCCTCTTGCTGCTTTCAATTAAGATAAGGACAACTGCTGAAGGACTGCACTTGCCAGATGCTCAGGAAGTGCTTTGCAAGCAAAGCTCTAACTGTGATGTACAAATGGGTAGAGTTAGTCAAACCTCTTGAATGCACTGAACATATGATCAGAATCATTGCGTAGGGCTTGTCCTAAATGTTCATGCTAATTAAATGGCCGGCCTCTGTGATAAAATGTTTCTCCGATTCATTCTGCCTTAGCCCACACCCCGTGCTCCATGTCAGGGATAACAAAGCAGAGAATGGGCCCTAATTTTAGTGAGTTGCAGCCTAAATATATATTTTTTTGAAATCAAATACATTGTTCGGAGAAGAACTGTTAAAAAAATGGCTAAATTTCAATGTTAGTCCATTTAATTAATCAGGCAGATTAAGAGCTCAGCAGAGGCTGTCTGAAAGAGTGGAAAAGCTAAGTTTAGTGTCATGAGACCAAGGTTTTGAATATTCTTTGAGTGAAGGCAAATCACCTTTCCTTCCTAAAGCACACATTGTAGGCTTCATTTCCAAGTTATACTAATAATAGCATTCATACTCTAGCTTTTACTGCATGCCCAAAGTGGGTCTAAGTACTCAATATATTAATCCTTTCAACAATTCTCTGAGTTTAAGTACTAAAACTGTTCCAATTTTCCACGAGAAACGTGAGACACCGAGAGGTTAAGTAATTTGCTCAAGGTCACACAGCTGTTAAATGGTGGAACCAGAAACTGTAAAAAGGGAAAAAAATTGTATCCATCCTCACAGTTTCAAGAATCTCTTGAAGAAGATATGTGAAAACACTGAGCAGTCTCTTTAGGGTGATATGATTATAGTTTCTAAGCTTTGAGGCAAAATGGCACTGAAAATAAAGACGGGGAACTGTTTTTCTCCCTTCTTGATGAACAGCCCTAAAGAAAAAGTTGACTTGAACCTTGTCTGCAGAAATCTCACCCTGTCTTTTCAGAGTTTCTTTTTTTAGTTCTCTGGGGTTCTCAGGTCTTCCCACAATTCATCATGAGGCTCATGAGGCTGGCAGCTCGGAGACGTACTTGAACTTTTAGGGTGAACTGGGCGATGGGAAGGGAAATACAGAGCTCCTGTTTTCTGATGTTTTGACGTGAGTGAATGAAAAACGCACAGAGTCCTGGATCACCCTCTGTGCTTTTGTCACGGGGGCTCACCACATTGTCACACGGACGCAGCCCCTGCAGCGAGGGTCCTTGGAGAGCATGCTGGTTTGCAGAGAGGTCCTCGTCCAGGCCGTCTGCAAGTCAGGAAGTAGGGGAAGGATTTCCAGCTATTTCTCACAACTTAAATTAAGTAAAAAAAATAATAAAGCTCCTCTAACTACCTAGGAAGTCAGCTATGAAGACTGATTTAGAGGACATTATTAATGAAGTTGCTTTTATTAAGGTTTCAACCAATGGTAGCTCAGATGAAAACCTGGGAGACCAGAGACTGACAGAACTCCACTTCTGATTTTACAGATTCATACTTTTGAGCAAGACAGAATCCTTCTTTTTGAAACAAAAGTTCAGGAAACGTGAAATATAATATTTATGTGTTTTGATCATTGGTTATCACATTTCACTTCATCTTCTACTGAAACCTACTATTGGTGTCAGTTAAAAATATGTTAGAGTGAGGACCGTGACATATGGATGGTGCCTGAAAACTAAAATTACGGTTTTCTTAGGTGACCCCATTGCTGAAAAAAAGAGAATTTGAATAATTTTTCTACCTAGGTAATACCAATGAGATCATTTTTCAAAAATGCACAAATATACCAAACCACTTTCTCTATTCTTTTCCAAGAAAAATGAATGGGACATATAAAAGAGTTCTTTGAAAATTTTCTTAGAATCAGTGATAAAGGATTGAATGCCCAAATCCAGTTCCTTTTGAACAAGACCGATTATTGAAAAGTCACCTTCTTTTCCCTTTTATTATTCCTTTTTTGATTACAATTTTATTTCCTCTCCTTCAACCCCAGCAATAATCAAAGGACAAAAAGGGGAAATTAAAACAAATGAACAACGAAACTATAATTCAAATAAAAGAGGAAAGTTTTTTAAAGAGGCTTAAAATATGACATAGGATGTTTAAATAAACTGGTATGGGATGAGTAGCAATAATCATCATCCAAACACTGACTGAGTAGTCCTTACAATTTGTAAAGATCTGTTAGAGCCATGTTAAGGTTCATAGGCCCTTATAGAACACGTTTTTCGTGCATTTTTTTGTTGTTGGTAACACAAAATTTCCCATTTTAGCATTTTTAACTATACACTTCAGTGCTCTTAATTATATTCACAATGTTGTGCTACCATCACCACCATCCCTTACCAAGACTTTTTCATAACCCCAAAAAGAAATTCTATATCCATTGAGTAATAATTCCCCATTTCCCCTCTCCCTGACCCCTAGGAACTTCTAATCTACTTTCTATGTCTGAAATTGCTTATTCTAAATATGTCACATAAGTGGAATCATACAAAGTTTTCCTTTTGCTTCTGCCAAATTTCCCTGAACACATGAGTTCAACATATTTTTCAATGTATTGGAGCATGTAGCAGCACTTCATTGCTTTTCATAGTTGAGTGATATGCCATTGAATGGATATACCATATCTGCTTATCCATTCGTCTGTTGGTGGACACTTGGTTTAGTTTTCTTGGCCATTGTGAATAAGGCGTTATGAACATTGGGGTACAAATACCTGTTCGAGTCTCTGCTTTCAAGTCTTTTTGGTATAAGCCTAAGAGTGGCATTACTAGCATGGTAATTCTATGTTTAACTTTTGAGGAACAGCCAAAATGTTTTCCACAGTGACTGCACCATTTTACATTCCTACCAGCAACGCAGGAGGGCTCCAATTTCTGCACATCTTGGCTAACACCTGTCTTTTTCAGTCCTTTTAATAATAGCCATTCTGGAGGGTGTGAAGTGACATCTCACTGTGGCTGTGATTTGGATTTTCCTGAGGACTAATGATCTTGAGTGTCTTTTCATGTGCTTATTGGCCACTTTTGCAACTTTTGGACTGCATGTTTGAAGAAAGAAGTTCTTTTAAGGACTAATAGACATTTGAAAACAAATGTGTGATTGATTAATAGACGTTTCTTAGCTCTTGTTAATAAGTGCCAAACAGGAATGGTGATCTTGGACAGAGTGATCTAGACAGCTTAATTGACATCATCCCTCAGTGAAGAGAACAAGCAAGCATGACCATCTGGAAGACTCTCTGGATTAAGGACTGGGAGACAAAGGGTTCACTGTCCGATGCTATGAGTTTCTTTTCTGAGAGCCTGTGAATAGTAATGTAGCAACATTCTCTGGTTAAAGCAACAAAGCTTAACTCTGCCTGGTGTACTTTGGCCCACAAGGATTGCCATACATTTGCCCATCGATTGCTGGGCACAGATCTAGTATAGCATGGGAGAGATTTCTGCAAACATATTATAAATGTTTTGTTTTGTTTTTTTCCCAGTAGAACTTTAAGGTTACTTTTTTTTTTCCCGACTGTTTCTATGAAAACTAAAAGGTAGAGTCTTATCTTCCACCAGGGAGCCTTTCGGGTATACAAATAATAGTCATGGTCATATGTGTTGATTTATGGCTCGTAGCATGGTAGCATTCTGTATGGCCATTGGTGCTCGAGCTTTAAGTGTTGCACGCTTCCTAGTGGGACTGTTACATTTTAAGTACATTTCTTGTAAATCTTTTCTTTTTTTCTTCCCTATATTTAATCTCAGATTATAACATGAAGGTAACCAGCTGCAGAAATGTAAGAGTGCCCCAAGTCCTACTGAGAGGTTGATAAGATCTGAACAAGGCTGATAAGATCTTTTCAGCCTCAGCAGAACAAGGCCAGATGGCAGAATTTGGTTTGGGTTAGGCTAGCCAGAGTGCTTTCCTTTCATTTTAACCAGAGTCAGTCCTGTTAAATTGAGGACCCTGTGTGCTGAAACTGAAGATGCTGTCTTCTTTTAGGTATCGTGTGTGAGCAAGCCTATTTTGCGTAATGACAAGGACACGATGATGCCAGGAATGTGATTGAAAATCAGGATTCGGACATGTATATTTCCGCTGATGCCTCCAATTCCACTTGAGCAACTTCGGGGTACAGATAGGTTAATCTGGAAATGCCTCTAGGCAAATTCAGTCCTTTGCTTGGTTTCTTCCAAACACCCAGGATCATTTTATAGCCATGGATTATTTGTGTAGTACTTTTTCCTCAGTGAGTTAGTTGATGAAAGTAAAGCCTCTGGAGGAGTTATACTTATATCTTGTTTCCATATTGATCCATTAAATATTCCTCTCCCCTTTATTAGGAACTTAACCCAGTGTATGGTGTTTTTGTCAGTGCCAGCATGGCTAAAATAAATCTCAATTTGGAATAGGGGCAGAAAGTATCAGGGGACCTGAGTCTTGGTCCCATGTATGCCACTCATTGTGTGATTCAGAAGTGGCATCAAGCCTTCTGCCTCCATTACTCTATTTACAAGCAGGATCATTCTTGAGGGTCAGTTGTTAGGAAAGAAGGTGACGCATTATGTACTGTCAATGGAAAGTACTCTGCTGTCACTTACATTATCCATTTTTCTACTCAATCCATTTACTCATTCCTTTGTTCATTCTTTCAACAAATTTCTATTTCATTCCAATTAGGTACTAGGCCCTGTGATAGGTATTGGAGATAAGGCATTCCATTTGTCACAGAACTTAGACTTTATCAGGGAAGACAGACAAATAAATGGAGCAATTAATTAAATATGGTAGGTGCATTGGTAGGAAGAATATAACATGCTTTAAGAGCACAAAGTGAGCCCATCAAATGGAGTTGAATGAGGTTAGCAAAGTCCTGGAGAAAGTGACACTTAATCAGAAACCTAAAAGATAAGTGAGAGTAAAACTCATCAAAGTGGCAGAAGAATGTTCCAGACCAAGGACACAGCTTGTACAAAAGTATAAAGGTGAGAGACCACGTTCAAGGAAACACAACTTAAAAGAGGATTGGAAAGCATGGATAGCCGAGTGGGAGA
This sequence comes from Dasypus novemcinctus, assembly GCF_030445035.2. Classification (NCBI taxonomy): domain Eukaryota; kingdom Metazoa; phylum Chordata; class Mammalia; order Cingulata; family Dasypodidae; genus Dasypus; species Dasypus novemcinctus. The sequence continues at coordinate 40,788,237 of NC_080694.1, forward strand.
GAGAGTAGTGAGAGATGAGGCTGGGGCGAGTCCGGTACCCCATGACAGTGAGGAGCCTTGAATGGTTGAACTGCAATGAACAGCCTGATGGGATGTGAGGTTTAAATTCTCTGGCTGCATTATGGAGAATGATTGGAAAAGGGCCAGTACCTGTAAAGTGACCAATAAATATCTGTTGGTGGATAAAATTCTCTCTAAAGCCGAAAGATATCAAAATCCTACTAATCTCTGCATAAAGAGACATTGTAAATGGATTCTTAGGGTATTTTTTTTTTTAACCACCTTTTTGGAGAAGTATATTGATAGGAACATTTTTATATTTTCCATGACACCAATAAGAAAAGATGTTGAAATGAGTAGCACACGTCTTTGGGCATATCTAGGCTTATTTGTTTGTTTGCTTGTCATCATCACCATCATTATCATCATCATTGCATAGATGCCTCATGGATAAGAGCAGTGTCTCTTGGGTAAGGTAGGATTTGATAACTCATAATATCCACACGCTCAGTTATAGCTCCTCCTCCTTTTCCTCTGTACTCTTTTAAAGAGCTGGATCAAAACTCAAGTTGCGAATTTCTGCTTTAGAAGGTAATGTCCTTCTTGAAATCAGCTCCAAATCGTATGCAATTGGGACAGTTCTCCTAATTGTCTCACCTTCTTTGTCAGCTGATTTACTTTAGACTGCCTTTCATGTACCACTTGTATACACCTCATTAATTATACAGAGATTCATTAGGTGTCGGTTTCAACTCATGTTCTTTATTTGTTTTCCTTTAATTTAAGTACTGGCCCTAATCATATAATTTCAATGTTTTTTGGTGGGGCAGATAAAGACTATGGTATTTTTATTGTATTCTATTTTAGTTATTTGGACAATTTAATTGTTGGATAATATTGGCCCCTAGTAGGGTAGCTCATTACCTAAAACAAGGAAACTAAAAAACTAAAGAGATTAGAATAATAAAGTTAGAAGAAAAAGAACTTGTCAAAAAATTACTTTTTTCCCCCTTTATCTGTTCTAGTTATTTGTAATCCCTGATACCCCTATTTTCAGACAGAAGCAGAAGAAACACAGAACCAGTGTTTAAACAACTAAAAGCAATAGAAATAGAATAGATTTAAGTGTGAATAGTACAGATTCTCACAGAGAAGTAATTTTCACTGAAACTTTCTTTAATTCGTCACAAGTGAATTTGGTTATTAACGATAAAAGTTTTTATTTAGGTGGCGAATTTTGTTTACTTTTAAAAAGAGTATTGGTTCATTTTATTTTAGGCCTTGTGTATTCTTCGGAAAGAAGGACTTTTTAGAAGCCATTTGAAGTAGAAATTATAGTCTTGATACATTTTAGGTTATGTCATTTATTCATATAATATATGTAAATATATATATATATGTATCACTGAATAACTTTATCTCTACCCCCTATATATCCATCTATCTATTAAATAATGTACAGATGACTTAGAAAATCTTTAGGTTCACAATAGACAGGAGAGTATTCTATACCGCAAAAGGCTTCATCAATTGACAAAATAATGGAGTGAGGGAATTTTAAAGAAAAGAGCACCTTTAAGACTTTTAAAATATTCAATTTATTTGCTTTGCATAAACCATTTTACACATCTAGAGCCTTGGATTTAGTAGGAAACATCAAGATTATTTAGTACAAGCTTACTGGATGAATGGATGAATGACTAACCTCCACAATTTCCATAACATGAGGTCATCCCATTTTTCTGTTTCTATTTCCAGTGATGGGAAATACACCATATCTCTTGAAAGCCAGATGTATTTTTAGGCCAAATAATTATGGACAGCTCTTCCTTGCAATGAGCCAGTATCTTCCTTTCTGCGATTTTCACCTGCTTGATTTTCCTTCTGCCTTCCAAGAGTCTCTGAGAATGAAGCTAATCTCTCTTCCACATGACAATGCTTCAGACATTTAGAGACAGCTATTTATTTTTATTCTCTTTTCCTTTCATCTTAAACATCCTCAGGTTTTTCAGTTGTTACTCAGCCTTTTGTTTGTCAAAGACCTTGTTGATTCCAGACACCAAGCCCTGAACACAGCACTGCTCGTGTGGTCTGACCAGTCTAGAAATCAGTCACTTTCTTTGATCTGGAAGTAAAACAAATAACGAAATAAGAATTTTCTTTTTTTCCCATCTTCTCTAACAAATTTGCAAAAGAAGATGGCCGTTTTTCACAAATGTCTTCACAAACTTTCATGGTTTCCCATTAGATTTATAAGTAAGATTTGCTTTGAGAAAGTATATGATGAAATACACAGAAAAATGAAAAAGAATCAGAGATAAAATAAAAAATATAAAACATTGATTTCAGATGAAAAGAGCTTCTTATAGGAAGTTCGTTCTTTTAAGGTTATTAAATGGAAAAGTGGAAAATGTGAGATCTACTTCATGATATAAGAAGCTCATGTTTATTTTTTCCCCTGCAATGTTGATATTTCATCTCTGTCTGAATGCTTTATTACTAACAGAGTTTATTTTAATTAATTTGTGAGGGAATCAGAATTTTTTCCCCATTTTCTCTATTTTTTTTCCCTTCACAATTTTCATTTCTAAAGTCAAATTTTTTTTTGTTTGTTTTTGGGATTTTTTTTTAAAGGTTTATTTTATTTATTTACCCCCCTCCTTGCTGTTTGCTTGCTGTCTGCTCTCTGTGTCCACTCACTGTGTGTTGTTCTATGTCTGCTTGTCCCCCTTTGTTGTGTCATCTTGCTGCACCAGCTCTCTGCAGGAGTGGGCCATCAGCTCTCTGCGGGCACAGACTGTCAGCTCTCCATGGGCATGAGCCAGCTTGCCTTCACAAGGAGGCCCTGGAAAATGAACCCAGGGCTTCCCATATTGTAGACGGGAGCCCAATCGGTTGAGCCACATCCGCTTCCCAACAAGTATGTTTTTTTAAACTCTGAACTGTAGTATTCCTAAGCCAGAAATTTAAAGCATACTAGCTTTAAATGTAACTTTAAACACTTTTTGCTGTTCCAAAACTCACAGAAGAATATATATATATTTTTTCAATTGTCTTTTTCACTTCTTTCTCCACTGTTTTAAGGCTTCCTTTCACTTTCAGGCTTTGTTGACCTCTTGCTTAAATATTTCATATTACATTCTAACAGATGCAGCACAAATTCTCATGTACGCAAGAAAACTCCATCTTATCTGGCTTTTGGGAATGTAATAGTCCACTCTCCTCTTTTATTCCAAACTTATGCATGGCAGAAGGAAAGGAGGTGATAGTTAACAGGTGCAATGCCCATAATATATATTTTAATGGTAGGAAAGTAAGTTCACAAAAAGTATTTACTTATGGCCTCTAAGACAAACTCAGCATATAAATGCACTACCTTCCCCCAACATGGGACATGACTCTGGAAATGAGCCTCCCTGGCACCAAGGGATTATTACCAAGTACCAACTAGCAATGCATCTGGAAAAAGATCTAAACCAAAAAGGTTAACTATTAAATACAAATGAGTTTTCATGGCTAAGAGATTTCGAAATAAGTCAAGAGTTCATTCCAGAGGTTACACTTAGGCATGTCTCATCAGGATCTTCTTGTCTACCACAATTAACTGCCTCAAACAATGGGGCTCCTGAGGTTTCTAGAGACATCCAGACACCAGATCAGGAATTCAGCACCCTGTCAATGGGACTTACTCTGGAATTTATTCTCTCCAGTGTAACAGTTAGACTCACTTATAGCTTCCCTACACATGGCTCTTCTGCCCCTTTTATTTGAACCTATAATTAGCACTCTACTTGTTAAATATATGTCCCAGAGACTTAAATCTTTGGTCCATTCATGTGCCAATTGAGCCCTGAATCTCATCAGACAGGCAACACCTACTTTCCAGTTCACTGGACATACTCAGAACAACTAACAAGGAGATGATGATGGACGACTATCTCAAGGAACAGAGAATATCTACAACTGCAAGCAAGGTAGTCCCATCCATCTGCCCCATGGGACCTAGCTCTCGCTCAATTACAAACAGAGTGAACATCACCATCTCAAAATCCTCAAGATTAGGGAATGAACAATGGAATAAAGTAGACTTATTATTCTGTTATAGATTTATTGCTATTTTGACAATGAAAGAACTTTTATCATTGATATAAAGGCAGTGGACACCAGAGGTTCTGAAGGGAGGAACAGGGAAGAATATGGTATAATATGGGAGCATTTTGGAGACATTGGAATTGTCCTGCATGACATTGTAATGATGGATACAGGCCATTATATATTTTGTCATAACCTACAAAAGTGTGCAGGATAGAGTGTAAACTATAATGTAAACTATACTCCACAGTTAGTAGCAATGTTTCAATATGTGTTCATCAATTTGAACAAATGTCCCACACTAACAAAGATATTATTAATTGGAGAAAGTGTGGGAGAGGGAGGGGATGAGGTATATTGGAATCCTCTATATTTTTTTATAATATTTATGTAATCTAAAGCTTCTTTAAAAATAAAAAGTATTTACGTGCATATAATAAATTAGTAAGGCAATACATTTTTTAAATTGCTCAGTCGTATTATATTTTAAGGGCTTTGAACACAAAATGTGGGAAAATCATTTGCCTAGTCTTGCACTGATGAAAGAGAAACAGAAAACATCACCTAAAATATCTTTTTTTTAAAAAAATAGGGACCTTATTTATTTACTTTTTTCCTGTCCCCCCACCCCCACCCCACTGTTTTTGCTGTCTGTGTCCATTCACTGTGTGATTTTCTGTATTTATTTCTTTTCTTTTTTTTTTTTTTAAAGATTTATTTATTTATTTAATTTCCCCCCCTCCCCTGGTTGTCTGTTCTTGGTGTCTATTTGCTGCGTCTTGTTTCTTTGTCCGCTTCTGTTGTCGTCAGCGGCACGGGAAGTGTGGGCAGCGCCATTCCTGGGCAGGCTGCTCTTTCTTTTCACGTTGGGCAGCTTTCCTCACGGGCGTTCCCACGCGGGAACACCCTTGCGTGGCACGGCACTCCTTGCGCGCATCAGCACTGCGCATGGCCAGCTCCACACGGGTCAAGGAGGCCCGGGGTTTGAACCGCGGACCTCCCATGTGGTAGACGGACGCCCTAACCACTGGGCCAAGTCCATTTCCCCTATTTCTTTTTGTCGTCTAGTCTTTCTCCTCTAGGATTCATCGGGATTCAATCCTGGGGACCTCTGATATGGAGAGAGGTTCCCTGGCAATAGCACCACCTCAGTTCCTGGTCTCTGCTGCGTTTCACCTTGACTCTCCCCTTCGTCTCTCTTTTGTTGTGTTACCATCTTGCTGTGCGACTCACTTGCACTGGCTCACCTCATGGGGGCTCAGTTTGCTGCTCAGGCACTCGGCTTGCCACGTGAGCACTCACATGGGCATTTGGCTTGCCACACGGCCACTGGCTCACCACACGGGCACTCATGTGGGCATTTGGCTCGCCATGTGGGCACTCGGCTCCCTGTGCAGGCACTCGGCTCACCACATGGGCACTGGCTTGCCACATGGACACTTGGCTCACCACGTGGGCACTTGGCTTAGTATGCGTGCACTTGGCTCACCATGCAGGCACTTGGCTTAGTATGAGTGCACCTGACTAACCATGCGGGCACTGGCTCACACCACAGGCACGCTTTCTCTTTCACCAGGAGATCCCAGGGATCAAACCTGTGTCCTCCCATAGGGTAGGTGGAGGCCTTATCACTTGAGTCACATCTGCTTCCCTAAAATACCTTTTGTATGAAAAAAAAATTGAAAGAGCCTCTTTCCAGAAATATAATAAACCAAGACATTCTAGACCCATTTTGCTGTTTGTTTTATATTTCCATTAAAGCATTGATAAACCATGCTGTTAATTGCAAAAACAATTCTCAATGTGAGTTTGAAACAGCTCTTATATCCCTTTTAAATCTCCAATTTTGATTTTCCACACTTGAACACCTTTCTTAGAGGATGAGTAAATGGTTTCTCTCTTCTATGCACATACTCATTAAGGGTTAAGAATTGGGAAGTTTCATGTGTTTTATTGTTAAATGGGGGAAAAAAGAAACTGCTACAGATTTGTTTTGCCAAACTAGGCTTAAGAAGTTATTAGGAAAAAAAAAAAAAAAAAAGTTATTAGGGGGGAGTAGAGAAGTGACACTTTTATACCCCGAAAGATCAAAATGATGTGGATTACATATCAATATCATGTACCCCTGATGTGATTTGCTAAGAAGGGCACATCACTTCTGTGACATTCTTGATGAAAATAAATAAGCACAATGATCATGAGAAATCATCAGATAAATCCAAATTGAGGGACATGAGACCAGCCGTCATTCTACGAAATGCCAACCTAGTGCTATTCAAAAGTGTTAAGTACAGGTAGGACAAGGAAGGACAGAAATTGTCAAAGACTGAAAGAGACTGAGGAGACAGGACAATGAAATGCAATGTGAGATGCTGGACTGGATCCTGGAACAGAAAAATGACAATGGTGGAAAAAGTGGTGAAATATGTATAAAGTCTGTAGTTTGGTTAACAGTATTGCACAAAGTAAATTTCTTAGTTTTGATCATTTTCTTATCATTATGCAGGATGCTAACATTAGGGAAATATAGATGATAGGTATATGGGAATTCTCAGCACTGTTTGTGCAACTTTTCTCTAAGTCTGAAATTATGTTAAGATAAAAACGACCAAAAAAAGTCAGATACGAACTTAGCCCTTTCTGAGTGTTCTATAAAGGTATGCTTATACACAGTCATTTTATTTCTTAGGGGTGTTGAATCTTAACTTAGATTTGAAAGGCAGCTTAAAATCATACAATTCAATTCCCTCATTTTATAGTTGAGGAAACTAAGAACCAGTGAAGTTCTTGATTGAATGGAGATCAGCACAACAAGGGATCCTGTCTCTTATGGTAACTATTTCCCACACTATTCAAAGTCCAGACTGTAGAAGCAACGTGAAATGGGGGCATTTTGGGGACATTGGAATTATCTTGCATGACATTACAATGATGGATACAGGCTATTATATATTTTGTCATAACCTGCTCTTAGCAGAGGTTATGATTTCATCATTTCATTACCTTACTCATTTTTAAATTACAAAGAATAACTTAAAATAATTTAATACCTGCTTGTGCCTATGATTTACTCAGAGCCAGGGTTGCCTTCCCCCATAAAAGTGCTTACTTTACTTGCTTTCATAAGTGAATTTCAAAAACGAATGATAATATTGGTCACAAGCAAACATTGTATCATTTCTTAGTGGTTACTGAAGACCCACAATCAAGGAATAATCTATTGAACAAATTGGATTTGTTTAAAAATTTTGATTGTTTCTTTGAATTCTCTGCAGACCATTTATTAACCAGAGTCTTTCTCCACTCTTATTTCCAACACATGCATTTTCTCTCATCACTTTGTTTTGCTTACGCAAGTGGAAAAAAAGAACAATGAAAGTAGTTGTTCAATGGTTTCCACAATTCTTATTTAGATCATACTGAGGCAAGCCTGTGGATCAGATATTTCTTTGGGAATGTACGTAAGTATGTGTGGGTTTTCCTTCAACTTGAAAGGACAGGGCTTTTTTTGTCGTTGCTGTATATATAGAGAGAAGAAAGAGAAAATTTAAAAATCCTAGCTGCTCCTAATGTAGGCCCAAATCAGTCAGAGGGCAGTTTAATAGCAAGAGTTCCTTGCTCAGAGCAGTTTCTTATTGTATTTAGGTGGTTACCTCTGCTCTTTCAATTTAGTGTCCTGCTGATGTATTTTACTAAAATAATGACCAAAATGGAGGACAGAGCTTCTGTAAACGCCTTCAAGGATCCGGTGAAACGCCGAGGTCAGGCCCAGTCTCGCATAAATGGCGTCTGCCTGACCTGGGATGGCCACAGGGGCTGCTGGGTCGAAACTGGAGACAGGAGATGTCTCACCTCATAACGTGGTGGTGGAGAAAGTTTTGCTGAAAAGGATGCTCCACGTCTTGACTGGAAGTGACTGGTAAGTGCTTGCAGAGCTGTGGGCCATTCCAGGGGAGAAGCTCCGACAGGCTGCGTCAGGCCTCGAGGCAGCATGTCTTTTCTGAAGAACTCCATCATCAGTGCTGAGGCCGGAGGCCTCTTGGCGTCCAATGCCCATGGTTGCTGAAGCAGCCCCAGTCCTAGAATGGTGGGTGACCAGGCACAATTCCTTGCCTAGATTTTCCATTAATTTAAGGGATATCATTTTTGTGTCAATTCTTGTTCACGTTCTTCTTCCTTGAAGAAGCTAAGTTTGTCTGTCATACTCAAAATAAGATGCTTCTTATTGAACACTAGGATGAACTTCAAAAGGAAAATTGTGTTCTGGACAGGATTCCCAGAGTGGTGACAATCCAACTCCATACTAAAGATGTGAAGGAGGGAAAATTGAAATCCTAGCACCCATTACTCAGCAAACAAGTAAAGGTGTTTTACCGATGTAACTGTTAAATAAAGAAAGTCCGGGGCAGGATTCAAAGAATTCATGTTTGAAGTACTAGATAATCCTGTCATTGGGACTTCTCAGAAAAGTTCTGGGTGTATGTGGGAAAAAGCTGTTATTTAAATCAAAGCCTCTTCTGTCAAGGAAGTTTAGTTCTTTTAAAAATATATATTAAAAAAAGGAAGACTTTTGACTGAGATTTCTGCTGAGGCTAGGGAGGAAAAAGGACAAGAAACTTTCATTGTATTTCCTAATCCATTCATTTCTATCAGAAAGGAAATGTAATTTTATGAGCATTGGTCCTTTGTGGTGAGTTAAGATGGAAGAGACATTTGATAGTAGGTGGTAACTGTATTGCATTTATTCTCATTGTTTTCCTTGCTTCCAATATGGGGCTCTTTAAATGGATTTGCCAAATTGCTAGAGACAGGTAAATAAAAGGCAAATTTCATTCTGTCTGTCTCCTCCTGAAAAGCTTATAAATGACTCTGCATCATGTATTTTTAAATTTTCTTACCTATTATGGAATATAAGGCCTTGCCAAAATATCTTCTCTTGTCTCCCACTTCTCTTTCCATCAGACTTGGTGCTCTAGTAATTCCAGATTTACCTGTTGCTCTTTGGGCCCACCTTGCTCCACATGCCGTGGATTGGCACCTGCTTTTCCCTCCTTAGATTCCATGCCTTTGCCAGCACACAGGCACTCCTCCACCTTCCTTCCTACCTGGCTAAATCTTGCCAGTACCTTAAGTATGCCGAGCCGTCCGAACACCTGTGTTCCCAGTGCATCTATGTTTTAGCAACTCAAAATTCAGTCCTTTGAACCCCAGGAGCTGAAGAAGGTATGTTTGTGTTCTGGAGCTCTTCAGGGAAGCACAGCTGAGGATGCCACTCTTGCTCTCTCTCTGGTACTCTTTTCAGCAGTAATTGAATTTAGAAACGAATCTATATGAAGTTTATTGTCTTAGCACACTTTCAATCTTTCTATTGAGAATACAGGTTCCTCAGCCATCAAAAGGTCTCTGGTAGTTGCAAACTTCCCAAAGTTGCCCACCAAATTTTAGGAGGGGGAATATGCAGATTCTTTCTTGAAAGATTCCAAGTAGTATGGAAAAGATGAAAAGATAAAGAAAATTGAAATTGCTGAATGGGGGTGAGGGGCAGATATTTAGGTAATGTAGGGAGAAATGGGGGAAAGAGCTCAAAAAGAATAAAATGATATATAACCAGAAAATGAATAAGGCCACAGACAAATCTCACTTAATCAAAGTTTGACCAGGGCCAACTAACATGCAAGATGGTACTTAGCCCATTCTCCTCTTGTAGGGGAACACATAATATCTTGGTATAAATTTAGTCACCATTTTCTCACTAAAATGAGAAAGGCTTAAAAGAATATGCTGCTCAGAAGCTCAATGTCTTGGTCAATGTTTTAATTTTTCAGTCACCATATCAATTGGGTATTGATGAAGAGAGTGATATATATTATTTGTAAAATAACTTGCTTTAGATCAAAATGCATATAACATATTTAGTACTTGGCATAATTATCTCCAGCAGAAAGGCGTTTCATTAAAAGAACTAAAGTTAAAATATCAACAGTCTTGCTTTCCCTCTATGACTAAATGCTCATGATCAAGATGAAGGAAGCATTCCATGTGACTCAACTATGGTCAATTCTGAGCATATCCAACCGTGACCTTGCAGACACTTATTCTAGGAAACCTTCTCTGCTCTGAAGGATTTCAAAGATATGGAGGAATCTGGCTCTAGGTTTTAAAATTCCAGAGTATGGGGGACACATAAAAAAAGAATGTCTCAGATTAAACCCTGTTATTTATAAAACAAATTGAACCCAAATGAACTGGAAATTTTAACTCACTATTAAAAAGAAAATCAACATATTTCCAAGATTTTGACTTCAAAAAGGAACAGCACAGTAATTAAAAAAAAAAAAAAAAAAGCCAAGGCATTTATTCAGCCATGAAATTGCAGTGGCCTGATTACTTTGAGGATGCACACCATGTCCCCTGTTGGGCTGGATGCAAGCTGAAGACTTCTGATCATAGGACATAATTTATTAGATTCATGTATGTGTCAGTCAGTCAAGTAACTAGATCACATAGAAATATTTTTAGCAAACATTCCTACAGTGAGCACCTAAATTTGTTGTCTTATAAAAGATCAGGAATGGCAGGGCATGTTTGAGAACATTACAATTTTACATGCATTTTTAAAACAATATGTTTCATGAAAACCTTACATAGTGGTTACATCATATTAGTAATGGTCCTTCATCTCAAATCCCCGGAGGGTTCTTTATTCTGGGAAAAAGAGTATTTAGGCACCCCCGGGTACTATTTAGGAGAAATGACTGCATGATCATCTACTCCTGTGTCAGTTCAAGTTAAAATATTTTATGGCACTGTCAAAATTTGGTCAATAGCAAATAACTTATTGTCATAGTCTATTGCAATAACAAGTAAGCATTTGTCAATAACAATGCAAAGAATAGCTTATCCATCCTGAGTTTGGGTGTGGGTGCAGTTAAATCAAATGTCTACAAAAAGAGGGAGAGAAGAGGATATTTAGGATTAAATCTTGTTATGGAAGGCATTTGATATCACCGTCAATGGAAAGATTCATGCTCTTAAATAACAGAGAAAGAGAGAGAGCCTTGACAAATGAAGAAAAATAGGTATCAGTGAAGATTTTCTCAAATACAGCAAAGGAGCTTTCTTAAGAGTCCTCGAGGCAGGAGCGTGTCTGAAATTTATTCTCCATTCAGACTCTAGTTCCTACTGGGATTATTCTTCTGGTGCTAATTTTAATAAAAGTGTAATTATTTTGTGTTCATAGATGCCAGAGATCAAGTAGAATTTTACAAAGAGTTGGAAGTTCTTATTTTGATCTCAGTGCCAGCGACTGCTGTTTTTTCCCTCTTTACCTTGTGACGGTCAAGGAAGAAAACTTTTGCACCAGGTGGTAAGAAATGGCCAGGATATTTGCATGCTTCTTGTCCCTAGAAGTCAAATTTATTTTCGCAGAACAAGCTTCTAAGATGCAACAAGGCATTCTAAGTTACTAATTCACTGAAACGTGATCTGACCATTAAGTCTGAGAGTTAGAATGGCATTTGGGCCACCTAATCTAATACCTCTCCTTAAAGGATGACTCTGCAATCACTGTGCAGGCAAAACATACAGCCTCTAGGAATGGCACTGATTCTTCTTTCTGTGGCAGATATTTTAATTAATGTTAATGCTGAAACTTTTGGAAAGATTTTCTTCTGACCATAATGTACCTATCTACATTCCCCTTTCATAGTCCTTTAAGATAACTATAATGTCTCCTTGAAAGTTTCTTCTTATACTAGCTCCTTATGTAGTGTGGTTTCCAGAACCTTTCTTATCTTTGTGACCTTCCTTTGAACCCAATTCATTTTTTCACTAAGTCTCTTTTTTTTTCTGGAGCCTCATCCTCCATATATATTTTGATGATTGAAAGCTAACCTTAATTTTATTATCCAAGCACTGTAATAGTCTTAATATAACATTAATTTGCGGTATCCTATTAGTAGTTATTTATGACTTTTTTTTTTAGATTTATTTTTATTTATTTTTCTGCCCTTCCCTCTACCCCTTGCCATTGTCTGCTTTCTGTGTCCATTTGCTGTGTGTCTTCTGTGTCCGCTTGCATTCTTGTCAGTGGCACTGGGAATCTGTGTCTCTTTTTGTGGCATCATCTTGCTGCGTCAGCTCTCTGTGTGTGCGGCACCACTCCTGGGCAGCCTGCACTTTTTTTGGCGGGGCGGCTCTCCTTAGGGGCGCACTCCTTGCACGTGGGGCTCCCCTACACAGGGGACAGCCTTGCGTGGCACGGCACTCCTTGCGTGCATCAGCAGTACACATGGGCCAGCTCACCACATGGGTCAGGAGGCCCTGGGTTTGAACCCTGGACCTCCCATATGGTGGGCGGATGCTCTATCAGTTGAGCCAAATACGCTTCCCATTATTTATGACTCTGTTAGTTTCTTGGGCTGCTCTAGCAAACGCTAGGCAATAGGTTGACTTCAACAATGGGAACAAGTCTAAATCAAGGATTCATCAAGGGAATGCTTTCTTCCTGAAAACTGGCATTCTGGATCCCCAGAACTGAGATCCTCGGCCCTAGACTCCTCTGTCACATGACAATGCCCGTGGTGGCCTCTCCTGGCCTCTCCCTTTCTTCCCAGATTTCCATGGATTTTCAGCTTCTGGCTGCTTCCTTTGTGGCTTGCTCCCTTTTCTGAATTTCATTCTGCATATTTGGGTTTCCATGTTTCTCTGAGAAGTCTATTCTATGGTAATAATAGATACTAGAGCTTTTTTAAGGATTTTAAAAATAATGAATACACATCTGCTTTTCTTAATTTCATTGACTTTGTTTACTGCTAAAAGTATTCCTTTTTGTCTATATTGTCATTACGAAAGAGTAAAGACTTATTGCAAGAAGAAGAAGAAAAAGAAAGAAGAGGAGGGGAAGGGGAGGAGGAAGGGAAGGGATGAAAGAGGTGAAGAGGGAGGGGGAGAAAGAGGAGAAGTTTTCAGAGAAGAGGAGCAAGTAAATAATTTTAGCTTTGTTCCATTTGCTGTTTTCTTTCTTCCTCTTCTCTGCCTGAGCCTATGTTTATTGAACTCCGTAGAATGCCAAGACAGCATTTGTTAGAGGGGATTTATTTAACACTAGGTGAGTGGTACAAATGCAATAACGTGGCCCAACGCTTGTTTAATTTTGAAGGCTCTCTTCTAGACAACATTGCTCATCATGGACGGTTCAAGCCAAATTATCCATTATTGTTCCCAAAGTTTACAATTAAACTATCGATCAAACCTGGCAGTGAGTCCTCCAGCAGCCTGAGAGCAGACACCGCCGAATTGCATCAGAACCCGAGCCTAGGAGCCAGAAGACCGTGTCACAGACAGACCATCAGACAGACAGATGCCCCCTCCACCAGTCACCCTGGGATCAAGCCTTCGGTAATTTTCCCTGAGCCAAGAAGCAGACTGCCACCCCTGCTACGTAGGGTGCGTGGTGTGGTTTTAATAGCCAGAGGTCCCCACAATTTGTGACCCCTATCCCTGGCTGTAAAAATTGGAGTTTAACAGGTTCGGCTCCGTGGGGAACAAACCTCAGCTTTTAGGCTCCTTCAGACACTGCAGAATGCATCTTTTCTGGGGAATTCCACAATAAAATGACTGTTATTTATCATTACAAACCTCTTTATCATTTAGTCAATAAAAGGCCTCTCTCTCTCTCACTTTTTTTTCCTGTGGCGTGCTCAGAGTCAGAAATCGGTATTAGTCTCTACTGGCCTGAAGGCAGGAGATGTCAAAAGCTAAATCATGATCTGCCCTGGCTTCCTGGCTAAATTGTGTATGAAGGCCTGAGGCGAAAAGGTGCACATGCTCATTATTTGAAAGAGAGACTTTCTTCCCTTCTTTTAGTTTCTCTTTCTTTTTTCTCTTTTTCCTTTTTCCATATTGAGATGTATAATGCATTCACGCCTCAGAAGACACCAGGCACGGAATCAGGCAGGGAGGGCTTCACATGTCCCTGTCGTGTATTTTTGGATCAAGAAATAAAAAGTGGGTTGTCATTTTAAAAAAAAGAACAGTGGATTTCACCTCTTGAACTTTTTGATCAGAGTGGAAAAAAAAGAGTGTTGGTTATGATAGGGTGTCGTAATAGGTGCCTTCAAAGAGTGGAGCGGACTTCAAGAGCGTAGAGTTTTGAGGTGAGCACTAATAGTGTTATTTTTCTTGCACACGGCGGCAGTAGAGACTGTGGGCAGCCTGCTGTGGACATGACGAAGAGGGATCCTTCCATGCCTTTGTGTCCAAACTTAAGCTTTGCCTTTAGATTTCCTTACCATATACAGGACATCAGTGGTGGCCAAGTGGATAAAGAGCTTTTTTCTCAAAAGCTCAGCAAAAATGTTGGACATTGGCATATCATATTTGGGATGTTTCATGCAAAGCCAAATACCCTGAGTGTGGTACGAAGCATCACATTTTAACAAAAAGTAAAGTTTGTTCGTCTTAGGTTTCCTTTTCATTAAATTCCTGATTTTTACATAAATAAAAAGAAGACAACTCTCTTCAGTCATAGGTTCCTTCATTCATTTGTGTTCTTATTTATTCACCAAATATTTTAAGCTTATTCTCTGTGCCAGATACTATGCCGGTGATGAGGATAGACTTGGGAACAAGAAAATGGTTATTGAAGACAATTACAAACATCCAGGAAAACATTTAATGACAGAAATTATGGCTTCATGCCCAATTATTTCATTTACAATGGGCCAAATATATATTATAAATATAAATAATATATATTATAAGTTATAATATTTATAATATAATATAATAATATAAATTATAAGTAAAATTCACTTATGTCTCTTGCTAAAATCTTGGTATTTCCCTCCTTTGTATCGAATCATGGAAGAAATAATATTTGGAAGCATAGAAACTTCTGTATTTAGAGCTGAAAATAATTTAGAAAGAATCTTACATAATATTCCTATTTTATAGGAGAAAAGAAAATTAAGGTTTAAAGAACCCAACAACAGCAGAAGAATCAGTTGTATGATCATTCAATTGCAATTGCCCTGTAGGAACCGGAACAAGGATTTCTTTCTATAAGTCCAGCCCCTTTCCTATATATCTTTAGTATTAATTAATTAAAGATAAAGATTAATTAAAGATTAATTAATTAAAGATACATTCAAAGTTTACTTGGCAATTATAAGAATATGGAGGAAGAAGTCATCTCAGTATTACCAAATCCTTGCACTTCTTGGCATCATTCACTCATCAGCAAGAATATATGCAGGTCTAAGATGGGATAGCAAGGGATTTCAACTAAAGATATATGTAATATATGTATACTATGTAAGCATGTGTGTATGTGTGTAGGTATATATCCACATGCATATATGCCTTTTTTTTTTTTACTATTGAGAGGGTCTCTAAAAATAGTAATGCTCACTTATACTATGACATAAATTGAACAGAGATTAAAGATTTCCATTTTAATTCTGGACTTCTGGCCTTATGTGACTGGCCTGTGAGCCACTCTTTCACATAATTTCCAGGATGAACCAATTGTATGAATTTTGGTCCTCAAGGGAGAAGACTTAATCCCAAAAGAAAGTTGTTTTAAATGGGTCCCTGCTCATCTTTGAGGCTAATACAAACAAGTGTTAATAAAAGCAGACCATGTTGTGTGAACCCACGTTCAGAACTTCTGATTTGATGGAAAATTACTCCAAGTCAAACACTTACCGTACTTTTTATGCTGTCCACAGAACTGCCCAAAGGAGATCAGCCTCAGTTTGCAATCTTCCTGTTAATTTCTCAATACTCATGAATATATATATTTTTGTATTTTGTTAACATTTTAGACAAAAATTTGAAAATATTTTAAAACATTTACAAAAAAGATAGCTTCTAGCCTGAAAACCTTGGAGTGAAATTTGATGATAAGTGCTGTTTAAAAATGAGATCTTTTATAGTAGGGATGTGAATGTTTTCATAGCACCTTGCTTGCAGGTAGACATTACTAAATAAAAGAAAGCAACGTTAGATTTTTATCTTCTTTGGTCATGAGCTTGATGTTTAAATCAAATCTTACCTTTAAAGAGAATGGGAGAGAAAAAAGAAAGCGATATATGTGTGTATTCCTTCCTCTCATCTTTTTCTTGCCTTTTTTTTTTGTTCTTTGCAGCTAACCACAACAAAAAAGACACAGACTCAAGCCTACCAGCTTTAACTTGCAAACTACACCAGCCTCCAAGCTCTCAGTAGTTTTAAAGCTATTCAAATTATTTCTCAAACTTATAATTACACCTCTTTTATCATTTAATGTTAAGCTCAATGTCTCCTAGCTACACCTGTTTCACAGGCTCTTGCATATGACTGATAAATAGGAACTGTCGTTTATAAGTTTAATTTGCACCTTAAGTGCTTATTTTTTAAAGATCACCTTCATTGGCCTCTTGCAGATTGGTGCTTACACGTGTGCCCGTATTTTTGTGGTGCACAGAAGTCAAACTACCACTCTGGCTTTATTGCAGTGGGGAGGGACTGTCCTTTCCCAGCATGCTTGAATGCTCATCTGTTCTTCTGGTCGACCTTGATGCTCAGCTCCATTTCACTGTCATGTGTCTTCATTACCTTCCAAGAGTGTGAGCTCTTTGATAGAAGGGTGATTCAGGAAGTCCTTTTTGGAATAGGTCAAATTTGGCATCTTGATGTGCAAGGGAGACTATTCAGACTGATAATAGACTCTGCATCCTGAAAAGGGATACAGTTTTGAATATTTTACAGTAGTACATTTTTGTAGCTCAATATTTAATTTCCCCAAATTGTTGAAAAACCACACTTTTGAGACTCAATGAGCAGGGTTTGTCTGTGCGTAAGTTCCGAGAGATGGTAATAAATCTTAAATATTTTTTAGATCCCCTTCTTATTGTGGCTAGATATGTTTTGTAGTATATACATGTAAAGTATCCATGAATGTTTCATTTAGAGTTCCTTTTATGATCAACTAGTTTTCTCAATTGAGGAATTCTCTTAGAATGGAGGAGTTAGACTAGATGGTAGATGGTATTATTACTCCCGATAACCACTACCTTTCCTGGTGCAAAGATTCTGTATCCCCCACTCACTGCTATGTGACGTTTGGTGCCTCCGTGGGGCTCCTGAGGTTGCACTGGGTCATGGACATAGATAAGTGTAGCAGAAACAAGTATGACAAGTGTTTGTGTGTTACTGCCAGTTCTCTGGCTCTTTCTCTCTGTCCTGAGAACACCATGTTCCAAATAAGGACTGCTCCTTGGGCCCAGAATGTTAAGTCACAGGGTGCAGAACCAGAGAACTCTTTCCCACCCACGTGTGCCATGGCTGTAAATAAGCAGTTGTTTCAGGATCATTTTTTCTCACAGCGGAGATGACGAATATCCTGATTACTATTTATTTGTAAAAGGATAATTAAATATCTCAACAAAGAGACACAGGGAAGAAAAATAAACAAAAGTCATTATCTTCCAACACAGCTGACCTTTGTTAATGTGCATACACTGTTTAGAACCTTCAAGCTGAGCAGAAAAAGAATATATTTCAATGTACAATGTACTTCTAGATATGGTAATGTATACCTTTTCCAGTGTTGCTGTAAAAATATATATTATATCACAGTTAAGTATCATTAGAAAATTTGACCTCATATTTTTATTTGTACTTTACTTGATGTTCCTATGCATGGTTATAATGGCTGAGTACAAGTGAATATTTGAAGAAGCTAAATGAGGACAAATGGCTGTTGTATGGTATTTATAGTTTATGTATTTATAATGTAAAGTGGAACACAGTGCCAGTTCCTCCACACACAAAAAAATTGAGACCTATTATTTGGCCTTTAGATTCATTTCCTATAAACTAAAATATGTTTCCATTTCATCATGAAGGAAATGCTTTGCTTTTGCTTGCTTTGTTTGTTTTAGATTAAGTAAAATTGGCCTGACACTTTTTCCCAAATGATAAATATCTTCAGAGAAATTTCACTACAATTCCAAGCCTAACCCTTACTTACAGATCTTGTGACAGTTTGCAAAGTAATGTCAGCAAAGAAGATTTTTCCCTTATTGTCCCAATCTTTTTTTTTTTCTCACTCTTTTATCCTGCTTGTTGAATCTATTTAGTTCATTAATGAAAGTCTGTTTTCCTGCATGCATGCTATATATATGCAGGGTATTATAGTCTTGTCCCTTTTGTTTTGGGACAGTCAAGAAGGAACCAGTACCTGATGTTGAAAGACAAGGATAGGACTGAGGCTTCTCTGAGAACCAGAGGGTTTGTGTTTGAAAATTGGACCTTTAGAATTTGTAGAATTTTTGTAGACTTTTTCAAGCATTCTATATGCAAGATGTACACATGTATTTAGAGTTTGGAAAGTAAAAATGTATCACAATCATCCCAAATTGTGTAATAAATTCAGGGTGCATAATAACTGATAGAAGACTAATGAGAGTGGATTTTTGTGCTTATAAGGCACTTGGTGCGATTGTTACCATGGACAGTGTTCACTTTTGCATTTATGTACCAACGCTTCAAATCCATTTTGACATCTTTGAGGACAAAATCCATATTGTACACATCTATACCTCCACATCTTTCAGCATGGTGTCTACTATATGTTCAATTAATAATACATGAGGACCATGAAAATTTGGAGTATTATTATGGCATTTAGTCCAATAAGAAGTACAAAGAGGCAAAGAAGCTTAATTGCAAGGACAAGCAGTCTTATGTTTTGAATATTTTATGGAAAAGAATGTAAGGAATAGATTTGTTTTTTGTTGTTTCAGGACAGAGTGGAAAGAGATTGTAGCCCAATGTGGGAAAAAAAAGATTTTCTAATTGATAGAAACTTCTTCATTGGGCATACCCAAGCGAGGTTAAGATGGCCATTTATCAGGAATATTAGAAAATGGATGCCTGTATTGCATGGCAGCTTAAATTAAGTAACTTCATTATTAGTTTTTATTTTAGTGCAAGCCATTTCAATAGAGTGAGAGGAAAAGGCCTATTGTGGTGGCTGAAGCATATGAGTTTTAACTAGTCCTTCCAAAACCCTTACAAGAGAAGTGGAGAGATCATATTGTAATTAGATGGAAGCAACCAAAAACTTTCATTTGTTTAGACTGGAGTAATGAGCATGTTGAGAAAGAAGACCCAGAAGAGAAGGAGAAGTTGGAGAGAAGGAATTAAAGGAGCAAGATCTATAGAGGGAAGGAATTCAAGAATCTGGATGGACTTTGTGCTACTCTTTAATGTGGAGTGCTGAAGGGTGAGGGTGTGGGATGTGGGGACATAGAAGCTTCTTAACTTTTAATATGTTCAATAATTGAAAGTATTTAGACTGTTTTATCAGTCCTTCAAATTGGATTATTTTCATTGATTTAGTTAGGGAATTCCTCACTTATTAATTTTTTCTTTCACAGAATTTATTGAACCTGATAATAAATTTGGAGATAAATTTTGGGCAATTGACATTGTGCCCTTTTATTAGTGAAGAATCTGAGACCCAGAGACAGGATATTCTCTGTGACCCAAAGAAAGAATGCAGCTTGTTTCAGATCATGAAGGTCCATGCTAGACTGTAACTGCATGCAAATCTAAGGCTGCCATTTTGATCCCATCATCAGTTGGCTGACTTCACTTTGGAACCTTCCTTCCTGCCTCTGACTTCTAGATTTGGCTTCTGAATTTTGCCGCCTCCTATTGAACTTTGGTTTACCCTGCAGCTTTTCCTTGCTGGCCTGCTGGATTTTGCCATTCTTGTGTGTCTGGTGTAGTAACCTCATATTCAGCCTTATAGAACCTAAACACAGAGCAGCCTTGAGTCTCTCTTTGCTTAGTAGGGTCAGTATGGTTTAATTTGCAATGAATTAGATTCAGAAATCAAATTAGGAGCTGGGTTTTCTAAACCCATTGGGAACTAGGACGTATATCACTTTTAAATATATTTGTAGGCACTTGAATTATCCAAGTTTCGAGATATTGACAGAAGAATTGACAAAAGGAGAAGACATCTCCGAGTAAAGGCAAGCAGAGATGCAAACCAAGGAACCCCAAGGATTGTAGTCAGTCAGCACCAGAATACTACAGACTCAGAGAAAGCAAGCCCTGCCAATATGCTGATTTTGGACTTCTTCCAACCTCAAAATTGGAACCAAAAAATACCTGTTGCTAAGCTAAAACCCACAGTGTGGTATTTGTCATAGCATCCCTGCTAAATGAAGAGACAGCTAGGTCGTTTTTGCTTTTCTTCTTTGCATCAATCACCTGACTTACTAGGCATTATTCAAGCTATTCTATGTGTTGCTTGGCAGGTGCTTGAATGAGTGTTCGTCTGGAAGTCCTTCCCTCCCCCACCATCCAATTCATGAGTCCCCAAGTCCAAATTGCTAATCATTTGGATTCTGTCCTTTATATCATGTCTCTATGTCCCTAGGACCAATCTGCTACATCAAACAGTACTGGAATTATAACATATTTGGACATGACATGTCTTTAGTAATGATTAGTTGCCCTGGACAAGATGCAAAGAAGTAAAAGGGCCCCAGCATCAAATTCATCTTTGCTCAAGATGAACTATGCCTAAATCTCAAAGGAGCTGGAAGATGAGGTCTAATCTATTCTAAAGACAAAGTGGAATGACATGACCTCATGGCTAATAAGAATTGGAGCAAGAGGAACTGCATACCTTCAAAAGCATAGGAAATTTTTTTGCAGTTTTATGACACTTTATATTGGAAAAGTTTGTTATTTACTTAGGAATAAGATATTTTCTCATACTTGCAGGTGACGTATGATTGTTAGAATGTATCATTTCTTTTCTAAGTATTTTCTTTTACTAAGGTTGACTTTGGCTAATAAGTGCCCAATTTACCAGATATCCAGGATAATAGTTACTGTAATAATAATCGAAAAAGTGCATCCATTAAAACTGAAAATATTGTTAAAGTCAAAGTTTATAATCACTGTCTCTTTTGGATTAGACTTTGTATTTAGGATTTGATCTCAATCCAAATGTTCTTCTCTATGAAGTCATATAATGTAGCTCTTTCATCTTCTCCAGAAAAGAGGAAAGAAATATAATTATATTGTTAATATATTTCCTTACTTGACCAAATTTGTAAAAAAAAATAAGTTGTGATTAGAAAATTATATATTGTAGAAAATTGGGAAAATTTAGAAGAATTTGAAGAAAAACAACAATAACTAATAATCAAATGTTAGAAATAACATTTTTAAAAATATTTTTGCAGGTAAATATGATAAACTTTTATAAAAATAATCACTGAGTTGGTTGATATTCATCTTTGTTCACATCCTTTTTAATGATTACTTAGTATTCTCTCATAGGCATGGTTTTCAATTTCTTGAATATATTAATGATGAGTGACCATTACAATTTTTTTAAATCCCTTTAAAAATAACTCTACGCTGAATATATTAATAAACAAATCTCCTTATATCCTTCTGAGTAATTCCTTAGGATAAATTCCTACAAATATGGGGATGATGTTTATAGTATAGTGGTTAAGGTTTGGGGTTTTAAAGTCAGACCGACTTGAGCTCAAATATCAGGCCTATGAAAAAAAAAGATTTGGAAAACTTACTTAACACCAATATCTTAGAGCCTCAGTTTCCTCTTCCAAGAAATAGGAATGCTATATACTCTATTGAATGGAGGCTACTTTTCAGATACTGTTTTAAGGTATTACAACTATAATCTCAATGAATATTCACAAGGAATCTAGTAAGTTGTAGAGTTAAGGTTAATATTTTGTCCATAATCTTTTTAAAAAACATAGGAGCTTTAAATTTCCTAATAGGTGTATCATCCCATATCTATCACTTCGTAAATCAGGACTCATTGTTAAAGTTTTCCTTTTCTCTTTCAAATTATACCATTTTCACATTTGACTGAATATTTATAATTGGTTGTATGACTCTTGGGTAGGATTGCCAGAGTTAGTGAATAAAAATAGAGTTGCACGTTACATTTGAATTACAGATAAACAGGTTTTTAAGTAGAAGTATGTCCTTTGCAATATTTGGGACGTATTTATACTAAAAAAAAACTATCCGGTTAGGATTAGTCTTGGGATTTTATCCCTTCCCCTGATAGACTCAAGCTGGAATTTCCGAGTGTAGCCCAGACGTGTGCCTGGCCCAGGTGAGCTGGGGGTTGGCACTTCCAGGGTCTTGCAGCAGGTGGCAGGACTTCTTGTTTCCATTTCATGGGCCTTAGGCAAGTTGCATTTCTTCTCTGAGCTTCAAATTCCTTATTACTATTTTAATGAGGGAGTGGACTAAATAGCATCTATTTACCCTTCCTGCTCTAGAACTCTCTTTTCCCCTTCACTTTACCATCTCTCTTGTTTGATGTGTCATCTGACCCTGTCTTCAACTAACAAAGAAGTAAAAAGAAACAACCCATTAAAGTATATATGTCTCTATCTATGTTTCTACTTCTCTATCTATAAAAACAGTTTGATGGAGGTAAGAAAAATAAGACAGTTGTCAACATCAAGACTCCCATCTCTGGGAAATGATGTCCTTCCTGAGTTGATCAGAATAATGAATGCTCAGGGAATTTTAAAGGTGTATGTGCCAATTATATTTTGTACTATTAACTATAGTCCATAGTTTAATGCAGAATTCACTATTTGTATTGTACAGCTCTGTGGATTTGAAAAAAAATTATTCTAGTAACAATTATAGAACTAAAATTTCCCCCTTCTAACCACATGCAAATATATAATTCAATGTAGTTAATTGTTTCCACAATGTTGCGCTACCATCACCACCATCCATTACCAAAACTTTTCCATTGTTCCAAACAGAAACTCTGTACTTTTAAAGCATTAACTCCCCATTCCCTATCCCAGCCTCCATCCCTTGGTAACCTAGATTCTAGATTCTGACTCTGAGTTTATTTAGTCTAATTATTTCATATAAGTAAGGTGGCACACTATTCGTCCTTTTGTATCAGGCTTATTGCATGCAACATGATGTCTTCGAGGTTCATCCACGTTATTGTATGTATCAGAACTTTGTTCCTTTTTTTGGCTGAATAATATTGCATTTAAGTATATAACATATTTTGTTTAACAACTTCTCAGTTGGTGGAAACTTGGGTTGCTTCTGTCTATTGGCAATTGCAAATGATACCACTATAAGCATCAGTGTGCAAATATTTGTTTGAGTCCCTGCTTTCAATTCTTTGGATTATATACTTAAAAGTGAGATTGCTGGGTCTTATGGTAATTCTATGCTTAACTTTCTGAGGAACTACGAAACTGTCTTCCACAGGAGTTGTGCCATTTTACATTCCCACCAAAACTGTATGAGTGTTCTTATTTCTCTACATCTTTTCTTCTAACATTTGTAATTTTCCATTTTCTAATAGTGGCCATTCTAGTGTCTGTGAAATGTATCTCATTTTAGTTTTTTTTTTTTAAAGATTTATTTATTTCTCTCCCTTCCCCCCCCCCCACTCCGGTTGTCTGCTCTCTGTGTCTATTTGCTGCATCTTCTTTGTCTGCTTCTGTTGTTGTCAGCAGCATGGGAATCTGTGTTTCTTTTTGTTGCGTCATCTTGTTGTGTCAGCTCTCCATGTGTGCTGCACCATTCCTGGGTAGGCGGCATTTTCTTTCACGCTGGGCGGCTCTCCTTACGGGACGCGCTCCTTGCGCGTGGGGCTCCCCTATGCGGGGGACACCCCTGTGTGGCACGGCACTCCTTGCGCGCATCAGTGCTGCACATGGGCCAGCTCCACATGGGTCAAGGTGGCCCGGGGTTTGAACCACAGACCACCCATGTGGTAGACGGACGCCCTAACCACTGGGCCAAGTCTGCCGCCTCATTTTAGTTTTGCATTTCATTTCCCTAATGGCTAATGCTGTTGCACATCTTTTCATGTGCTTTTTGGCCATTTGCATATCTTTGAAAAAATGTTTATTTAAGTTTTTTGCCCATTTAAAAAATTGGGTTGTTTGTTTTTTTTGTTGGTGAGAGCAAGTGTTTCTTTATATTTCTAGTTATTAACCCCATATCAGATATGTGTTTTCCAAATATTTTCTCCCATTGTAAAGATTGTCATTTTACTTTCTTGATAAAGTTCTTTGAGGTGTAAAAGTTTTTAATTTGACTTCCAACTACATTCTTCTTTTTCAAGATGGCTTTGGCTTTGGGGACCCCTTACCCATCCATAATAATTTGATGATTGACTTTTCCATTTCTGCAAGGAAAGTTGTTGGAATTTTAATTGGGATTGCATTGAATCTGTGAATACTTTTGGTTAAAACTGATATCATAATAATATCTAGTTTTCTAATCCTTGAACATGGAGTATTCGTCCATTTATTTAGGTCTTTTTTGCCTTCTTATAGTAACGCTTTGTAGTTTTCTGTGTACAAGTAATTTACATCTTTGATTAGATTTATTCTTAGATATGTTTTTTTAAGTTGTTACTGTAAATGAAATTTTTTCTTGATTTTTCTGATGGTTCATTAGTAGTGTAGAGAAACACGACTAATTTTGGGGTGTTGATTTTGAATCCCACCACTTTGCTTAATTTATTTCTTAGTTCAAGAGATTTGTTTTACATTTTTAAAGATTTTCTATATATAGGATTATGTCATCTGCAAGTGGGGAAAGTTATAATTCTTCCTTTCCAATTTGGATGACTTTTATTTTATTTTCTTGTGTAATTGCTCTGACTAGAACTTCCAGTATAATAGTGATTAGCAGTAGTGACAGTGGGCATCCTTATTTTATTCCAGGTTTTAGAGAGAAGGCTTTCAGTCTTTACCATTAAGTGTGTTAGCTGTGGGTTTTTCAAATATGCCCTTTTTTCATGCTGATGAAATTTCCTTCTATTCCTAGTTTTCAAAGTGTTTTTTATCAAGAACGGTGCTGGATTTTGTCAGATGCTTTTTCTGCATCAATTGAGATGATCATGTTTTTATTCCTTCTCTCTTTTAATGTGATATATTACATAAATTGATTTTGTTATGTTGAGTTAAACTTGTATATCTGGGGAAGGGGATTTGGCTCAACTGATAGAGCCTCTGCCTACCATTTAGGAGGTCCAGGATTCAAACCCAGGTCCTCCTGACCCATGTAGTGAGCTGGCCCATGCACAGTGCTGACGCGTGCAAGGAGTGCCATGCCATGCATGGTTCTCCCTCGCATAGGGGAGCCTCATGCTCAAGGAGTGCACCCCACAAGGAGAGCTGCCCTGCATGAAAAAAGCACAGGCTGCCCAGGAATGGCACCGCACACATGGAGAGCTGATGCAGCGAGATAACACAACACAAAAAAAGACACAGATTCCCAATGCCACTGACAAGAATGCTAGCGGGCACAGAGAACACACAGTGAATGGACAGAGAGCAGACAACCGGGGGGGGGGGAGGGGTGGGAAGGGGAAAGAAATTAAAAAGATAAATTGTATTGAAAAAACAAACTAACTTGTATATCTGGGCTAAATCCTACTTGATCATGGTGTATAATCCTTTTAATGTGCTATTGGATTTGGTTTGCTAGGATTATGTTGAAGATTTTTGCATCTATATTCCTAGTAGATAATGGTCTTTAATTTTCTTTTTCTGGTAGTATTTTTATCTGGCTTTGGGATAGAGTGATTTTGGCCTTGTAGAATGAGTTTTCACTCCTCTTCAATTTTTGGAATGTATGAGCAGGATTGGTATTAATGCTTCTTGGAATGTTTGGTAAAATATCAAGTGAAGCCATCTGGTCCTGGGATTTTCTTTATTGGCAGGTTGTTGTTTACTGATTCAATCTCTTTACTAGTTATTGGTTTGTTGAGATCTATCTCCTCATGAGTCACAATAGGTGGTTTGTTTCTAGGAATTTGTCCATTTCTCCTAGGTTATCTAATTTGTTGGCATACAGTTGTTTATAGTATCCTCTTACAGTCCTTTTTATTTCAATGGGGTTGGTAGTAAATGTCACTGATTTCTTTTCTGATTTTAGTTATTTATATCCTCAGTTTTTTTCTTTGTTGGTCTAGCTAAAGGCTTGTCAATTTTATTGAACTTTTCAAAAAACCAACTTTTGGTCTTGTTGATACTTTGTATTATTTTTTTCAAAATTCTTGATTGCATTTATTTTCACTATCATCTTTGTTATTTCCTTCCTTCTACTTGCTTTGGGTTTAGTTTATTCTTCTTTTTCTGATTCTGTCAGTTTGGAGGTTAAGCCTCTGATTTGAGATTTTTCTTCTTTTTTACTGTAAACATTTAGAGGTATAAATTCCTCAATTAGCATTGTCTTTGGTGAATCCAATAAATTTGTATGTTGTACGTTCATTTTCATTTACTTCAAAATATTTCCAAATTTCCCTTGTGATTTCCTATTTAACCCACTGGATAAGAAAATGATGTTTAATTTCCACATATCCATAAAATTTCCATTACTCCTTCAGTTTTTAATTTTTAGCATCATTCCATTGTGGTTGCAGAGGATAGATTTCAATTTATTGAGACTTGTTTTTTGACCTAAGATATGATCTATGCTGGTGAATGATCCATGGCACTCCAAAAGAGTGTGTATTTTGCTGCTGTTGGATACAATGTTCTATATAAGTCTGTTATGTCTAGTTTGGCTTATGGCAGCATTCAAGTCTTATATTCCCTTATTGATATTCCATCTAAATGTTATATTCATTTTTGAAAGTGGTGTAATAAAGTCTCCCACTATTAATGTAGAATTATATATATTTCCATTCTCATTTGTCTGTATTTACATCATATTGGGACTATGCTGTTAGTTGTGTATCTCTATATATTTCTAATTGTGACACCTTTTTGTTGAATTGACCCAATTATCAGAATATAATGACCATCTTAGTTTCCCATAAAAGTCTTTCATTTTAAGTCGATTTTATCTAATATGAGTATAATTGTACAGTTCTCTTTTGATTATCACTTGTATGGTATATTTATTCCATTCTTTCACTTTGAATTTACTTTTGTCTTTGACTTTAAGGTGAGCCTCTTTGTAGACAGCGTATAGTTGGATTATTACTATTATTTTTTTAATGCATTGTGTTAATCTCTGCCTTTTGACTGTAAAGATTAAGCTATTTACATTTAAAGTTACTACTGATAATGCATGGCTTTCTTCATTCATTTTGCTATCTATTCTTTGTAAATTTCATACCTTTTTTGGTCCCTCAATTTTTCTATTAATGTTTACTTTCATTGTGATCTGATTTTTTTTATTGTACTGTATTGATTCCCTTCTCATTTCTTTCAGGATATGTTTTTCATTTATTTTAATTGTGGTTACCTTGACACTTAAGTTTAGCACCCTAAATATATAATAAGCATATTAATTTGATACTAACTTGACTTCAATATTGTATACATATACTTTTCCTATAATCCTCTGTCTACCCCTTTTTTGCACTTGTTAAAAATTATGTCATTGCTACATGTATGTCCAAATCTGTAGAGTTATCATTACTATTTATGCATTTTCATTTTAGCACCTGTACAAAGTAAGAAGTGGAGTTATATACCCCAAAATATAATACAATATTAATGGCATTTATAATTACACGTATGATTACTTTTACCAGAGTTTTTTATTTCTTTATGCTGTTTTGACCTACTGTTCTGGTGTCCTTCCCTTTCAGTCTGAAGAACTTCCTTTAGCATAGCTTATAGGGCAGGTTTTTGGTAATGAGCTCTCTCAGCTTTTGTTTGCCGGGGAATGTCTTAGTCTTACCCTAATTTTTGAAAGAAAGTCTCACCAGATATAATATTCTTAGTTGACAATTGTTTTCTCCCAGCTCTGAGTACTTCAACTTATTACCTTTTTGCCTCCATGTTTTCTGATAAGAAAATGATACTTAATCTAATTGGGGCTCCCTTGTATATAACATGTTGCTTTTCTCTTGCATCCTTCAGAAATCTTTCCTTGTCCTTTGCATTTGGCAGTTTGATCAGTATCTATAGGGACATATTTCTCTTCAGGTTTACCATGTTTGGTATATTCTGGACTTCTTGGAAGTGCATGTTCCTGTCTTTTAATAAGTTTGGGAAGTTTTTTGTCATTATTTCTTTGAATATTCACTAATTCCTTCTTCTGAAAGCTCCAATCTGCTGTCTAAACCCTTCTAAGTATTTTTAATTTCAGTTATTGTAGTCTTCAAGTCAGTTGCTCAGTTTGGTTCCTTTTAAAAATTTATCTTTATTGAAATTCTCATTTGTACATTCATTTTCTTCATAATATCCTTTCGTTCTTTCTCTGTATTTTTCTTCATCTTCTTCAGCAAGTTGAGAATCATTTTTTTATGAAAAAATTATAAAATTTATTGAAAGATATGAAAGAAGACCTAAATAAATATACCATATTTCCTAATGGGAAGATTTACTATTATAAATATGTCCATTCCCCCAAATTGATTAACCAATCCAGTATGATCCCAATAAAATTCCAACAGGATTTTTGAAAGATCTTGACAAGATATCTTTAGGAATAGCTAAGAAATCAGTGACAAAGAGTTCAAAAATAGACCCATGCTTGCATATTTTGTCTTATGATAAAGATGGTATTTCAGATCAGTAGGAAAATGATGTACCATTCAAAAGATTAAAGTCTTTGTCCAGTATGTCTACAGTCTGGTATTCTTCATTGATGTTTTCTGGAATGTGATCTCCTTTCTTTGGATGCACCATCATTTCCTTTTTCTTTGTTTGTTTTCTAAAATTTCATTGCATGTGGTACATTTTAATATTTTAAAGTGTTAACTGTGAGGTTATTCCCTGAGATGTTTGTTTCTTGAGTTTGTGTCCAGCCTAGAGAATTTCTTGAGTATCAGGAGCTAACAAAACCAATCAAACCTAAACCAAAAACACACCAATCATCATTTTGCAAATTGGCTTTGCATTGACTGGTCCTTTCCTTCAGAGTTCAGGCCTCCTGTTAGGAAGGTCAGCCCAAGCTAAATGCGAAGTGCAGGGTCCTCCCTGTCTTTACTGGGCCTCCTGTCCTTTCCTGGGTTGGTGCTTGCTGGTGGTCTTAGTAGTTACTCTGCTTACAGGAACTTGAATGCTCCCTTTACTCCCCAGGAAACAGACCTTCTCCCTCTCTTGGGTATTCTGCTGCAGGACTTCAGGACTTAAAGCAGGTAAACCTTTACCCCAAGTCACCTGCCTCAAAGGTTTCCCACCCTGCTTTATTGTCTCAAGATATTTTGCCTGGAAGGCAAATTCTTGGAGAGGGACTCTCCAGGCGGATGTTTCCCGGGTCAGGATTTTCTAGCCAGAACAAGGCCAAGGAGCCACATAGTGGGCATAGGCTGACTCCAAACTGCCCTGGGGAGAGGATTCAGGAACGGGCAAGAAGAGTGACAGGAGCTTCTTCCTTGCTCCCCTGTGTTGTGCTTTCTTGAATTGGTACCTGTTCAACGAATGCAGCCCTTCAACTGTCCTTTGCAGCTCTGAGGAAGCCTCCCATCTTTTAAGTCTCCACCCCTGCCCTTTTCCTGGGCCATTTGGAACAATAACCACCCTTACAGTTGGGACCCCAGTTATCCAAAGTAGCTAATCAAAGACAGTATTCAGTGATCAGATAGTGTGCCCTCCCCCCCACCCCCCCACTTCCCCACCTCCCCTACATCTTGGGGAATTAGGTTTGTATGCCCCTTTTTTGCACTAGCAAGTTTTCCTAGTACCTTAGTAAGGCCTGCAGTGTTCTTTTGGACTCCAGTTTTTTGAAATGTTTGATTCAGACAGTCCTTGCCTGTTGAATTGTTGTTCTGGTTGAGTGTATGATTTCTAGAGCTTCCCACTCTGCCATCTTTCGAACACAAATCTAGCTGGCCAAATTTTATTTCAGCTAAGTTGAGATGTGCAGAAATATACCAGCTACTCTATCTCATACACCATCAACTGAAGACAGCATTGAGATGGATGACTTGGTATAATTGATGCTGAATGATTGAATTTTCTCAGTTTTAGTTAATTGATTTGATAATCAATAAAATGACTGGATATTTTGAAAGAAAAGTCAACAAGGTATTTATTCTTCGTATGAGCACTTGACTTATAACAGGCAGAATTCTAAGCTCTTTAAAAGAAATAAAGAAGAGATCAGATCTATACATTTATAATTTTTGACATCAGGTATTGTTTTCAGAGCATCTATTTTATAAATATACATTTAAGAAATATTGGAAATATGAATGCCAATTGATAAATGCAGAAAAAATTCTGAAATTAGAAAATCACCATTTGACAACCATTATAGAAATACTTGATTAGGGAAAGGAAATGCTAATGGATGCTAAAACTAGGGTTAAATAACATGCTATTTATATATCAAAATATTTCTCCATAAGATGCTTATTAATTGTGAAGGGGAAAATAACAACTTGACAGTGAAGAAATCTGGCAGATACCACCTTTAATCAAATAATTACGGTTAAAGACACTAGGAATGGGGAAAATTAACATCATGTGACTCTTAATATGATGTCCTGAGAATAAACAATCATCTTGTCTGTGGAATTCCTGCCAAAAATGCACAATCTGACTCCAATAAAGAGGAAGTATCAGACAAACTCAAATTGAGGACCTTTAGCAAAATGACTAGTCATGGTCATCCAAAATGTCAAGTGGGACTAGATGAAGAAAGTCTGAAGAATTGTTCTAGATTGAGGAGACTAAAGAGACAAGACAAGCAAATGCAACATGTGATTCTGGATTGAATCTCAAACCAGATTTTGTGTTTTATTAATTTTTTCTATAAAGTACATAGTAAGAGAATAATACAATTTTAATAAGATACATAGATTAAATGACAGTATTGCTGCAATGTTCATTTCCAGGTATTAATAATTATACAGTAGTTGTTCATATGTATGTATCATAACCTACATATAATTTTGTGTCCTTTTGCTTTTATTCATTTAACGTTGCATTGGAAAGCATTTTTAGGAGAATGAACAATCTTTTCACTTAACGATAAACTGGATAAAAATTTATTCCAGTTTCATAGGTGAATATTATATCATTATTTAATGCAAATAATAAACAATATTTATTGGTTAATTTTTGAATTGCCTTTTCTGTGTGTCTTGCTCATTTTCCTTTAGAAATGATAGTGATTTTATTATTAATTCCTATAAATTATGATTAGATCAAGGATATCAATCCTTTGTCAATTTTGCTGCAAATAAGCAATTTGTAATTTGCATTCTGCCTGTGTTAAGTTCTCTATTTGGTGTATGCTGGCCAGGCCATTTGATTTGCTGAATAAACAGTCACAAACTCTTTTTCTTGTCTATAATGCTCAAAAGATATATGAGTATACAAACAGTAACTTTGTCTATGTCTTTATAGAGTGTATTTGTAGAATATACAAATATTAATTCCTTACCTTGGGATAACAAGTCCCATGGTCTGATTGTCCCGTGGTCTCCCTTCAGCTACCTGAAAGCCAATGAGTTAGGAGGTCATTTATTTTCCTCTTGGAAGGGCAAACCCTCTACCAGCTTGCAGCTGAAGTTGGGAAGAAAATGGAGCAGCTGAGCCTGAGGGATGAAGCTCAGAGGGAAAGGCATAGACCAGGCAGAGACTGCCCGCCATCTTGCTTCAACCTTGGCAGCTGAGTTGGATGAGAAAGCACCTTTATGGTGCCTTGAGTTGGACTTTTCATGGCTTTGAAACTGTAAGTTTTTACACAAAATAAATACTCTTAGTAAAAGCCAACAGATTTCTGGTACTTTGCATTGGCAGCCCTTTGATAAACTAAACTTAGACGTTTTTCTAAACTCTCTGAATGCATTGCTAAATTAAGCTCCAAATAATCCTATTAGGTAGGTAATGTTATCCTTATTTTACAAATAAGAAAACTGAGGCACACAGAACTTATGTCTTTTGCCCATGATTACCCAGCTATAAATGGCACAGGATGGATGCAGTGCTGGCATTTGACTCTAGAAACTTGCACGCTGTGCTATATTGCCTTTGAGCCATCCACAGTAATCTTGAGGGCATTAGTTCCCCCATTGTGCATGGGATTGTGGTTCCAAGTATCTTATTATGGTTTTAAAAGAATGCATACCTCAGTATGTCTGGAGGGCTTAGAACCATCCAGAGAATATAAAACTGGGCTATAAATGCATTTTTTTTCTGACTCTTAATTAACTTTCACCGTAAACCATTCTATAAGCCCACTCCGAGTTCTAAAATACAATCGCTGTGAGTTAAATATAGAGAACTCAGTTGTTTATTTTTCAGTTTTTTTTATATGGGTATGAGCTTAGAATAGATTTTCATTATATGATAGTAGTTCTTAGGCAATTCTTTCCTCGCAACTCTGAAAAAAACATCTCAAGGGGAAACTTGAGGGACCTTGAAAATAGTAAACTACACTGGAAAGATTACAGACTGGGAATCAAGAGACTTGTGTTCATTTTGGCTCTCCTATTGATGGTCTAATCAAAAGACATAGCCAATTGCTTACTGGAGGTGTTTTCTTGGAAGTCCTACAGACATCCAAAATTCATACAGCTTAAATGTCTATAAATCGGCCCTTTATATCCTTGCTCTTCAATATTTCAAAATACATCTTTTTCTCTGTTCCTTAATCAATCCAAGGCACTACCTTCTACCCAATCACGCAAATGAAATACCTTTAAATCCTATTACATCACCTCCCTTTTATTCATTCTTTTTTAAAAAATCAAAGCAGTTGCAGATTTACATAAAACTCACGCAGATAGCAGTGTTCCCACACACACACACACAAACACACACCCACAGTTTTTCTCCAATATTAACATTTTGAATTCATGTGGTATCTTTGTTACTCTTGATGAAACAATATTATTCTAATTATACTATTACCTATAGCCCATAGTTTACATTAGGTTTCGTTTTTTGTGATGTACAGTTTTATGGGTTTTTCTTTATTTTTTATTTTATGGTAACATCTATACAACTTGAAATGTGTCAACTCATCCCCATTTTTCATCTCATTGTTCTTATTCAGTGTCTGAATAATTGCACCATGATCTTCATTTTGACATCATGGCCCCAGACTAGCCCTCTTCAAATCTGACCTCTGCTCCACACTGTTATACCATCCTCCTCTCTTCACCCAAGGAACACATATGGCCCCTCCACTTCCATGGTAAAACTATTCCGTGACGGCCAATTGCCCAGAATCTAAGCAACATCTCCTTGTAGTCAAGACTTCCATATTCAGGACCTTGCATAACTGTGCAGCCACTGTCCACTTTTCATTTTATGTACTCAATACACCAAATTGCTTTCATTCCTCAGATGTAATGCATTTCCCTGCACTCATGTTCTAGTCTCTGCTTGGGTGTGATTTGCCTTTTCTTCTCCTGACTAAATTCTCAAGTACCCCTTCTTTCTATTTTTATGAATCCTGCAATTTTTACCTTAACACCACAGTTTTAAAGAAGTAGTCTGAATTCATCCTGTACCTATGATAGATTATAAACTTTTGAAAGACATGGGCTATACCCTAATTGTCTTTGCACCCCCAGTGCATAACTCGGTGTGTAATACATTGCAAGTGCTCAATAAATTGTCTTGAACCATTAAGCTGAGATGACAACAAATGAGTCCTTCCCCTCTCAGATCCCAGATTCTTCAACTATAAAACAAAAGTATGACAGGAATGATTTCTCTGGTCTCCTTTAACTTTAAAATAATCAAACAATACCATTACATATGACAGATAATAAGCTGCTTAGAATCATAAATAATATGCCATTTTGAAAACCCTCTTTGTGAATGCATATGTTTGAATATTCCATTAAGGAAGTGAGTTTAATCTTTCAACCCCATCTTATCTATAACTTTTTAAAGTTTTACAAATCATATTCTCCAATTTGTACATGTTCACATTTACTTAGAGATGTTATACACATCCTTGTATCTGGCTTTTGAACAAAATTACAGAGAATTTTCAAATAAAATGTAATAATGAACTGGTAAAATACATGTCCCTTGAGTATTCAAAACAGGCAAAAAATTGTTATATGAAATTTTAACCAAACATGATAGTGGCTGTTGCAGTTTGATATTATTGATGAATTCCAAAAAGAAATATTGGATTATGTTTGTAAACTGATCTTTTCCTCTGGGCATATTAGATTATATTGGATTCATAGGTTTACTTGATTAAGTAATTATGTAAAACTCTTGTGCCAGTAGGGCATTGAGTCCCCACCCTTTGGTGTGTTGGAACTCACAGATAAAAGGCATGGCAAAGGACAGATTTAAGGGTTTTTGATGTTGGAGAGTTTAATGCTGAAGCCTCAAGCTGGAGCCCCAGGAAGTAAGCTCACAGGGAAAGATAAGCCAGCCCAGGAAGAGAGGACCCTGAACTCAGGAGGAAGCAAGCCCTGGAAAGAAAGGAACCTTGAATCCAGAGAGAAGCAAGACCCTGGAAGGGAGGAACCCAGGAAGCCTGAACCCTCACAGCAGTCAGCAGCCATCTTGCTCCAAATAGACTATGGTGAGGGAAGTAACTTATGCTTTATGGCCTGGTATCTGTAAGCTCCTACCCCAAATAAATATCCTTTATAAAAACCAACCAATTTCTCATATTTTGCATCAGCACCCCTTTGACTGACTAATACAGTGGCATATTAAAATGCAAGAACACTCTTTTAAAAGCAGTATTAAAAAGTACTCAAAAAGTGCCCAATTAATATAATGAGCACGTTATATTATGTTGGAATCAGACCAATTTTGTTAAAATACAGGATTTTCACTTATCCGCTTTTTGAACTATGCAAGTAATAAATATAAAAAGGGATACCTTATCCTTATTTTGCAGTGGAAATAGTATTTCTTCCCTCTCAAGGTGATACTAAGGGTCAGAGTTGATTCCTAAACATACACAGCACAGCCCCTACTAATGTTGATAAAAATACGTGAGGTGATGGTGATGGTGGTGGAGGTGATGTTGGTGGTGATGATGGTGGTGGAGGTGATGGTGGTGGTGGAGGTGATGGTGGTGGTGGAGGTGATGGTGGTGGAGATGGTGGGGGTGGTGGTGATGATGGTAATGGTAGTGATGGCAGTGGTGGTGATAGTGGTGGTGGTGATGGGGTGGTGGTGATGGTGGTGGAGGTGATGGTGGTGGTGGAGGTGATGGTGGTAGAGGTGATGGGGGTGGTGGTGATGGTGATGGTGGTGATGGTAGTGGTGGTGATGGTGGTGGTGGTGATGGGGGTGGTGGTGATGGTGGTGGAGGTGATGGTGGTGGTAGTGATGGTGGTGGAGGTGATGGTGGTGGTGATGGTGGTGGAGGTGATGGGGGTAGTGGTGATGGTGGTGGAGGTGATGGTGGTGGAGGTAATGGTGGTGGTGATGATGGTGGTGGAGGTGATGGTGGTGGAGGTGATGGGGGTGGTGGTGATGGTGGTGGAGGTGATGGTGGTGGAAGTAATGGTGGTGGTGGTGATGGTGGTGGAGGTGATGGTGGTAGGGGGCTGATAGTGGTAGCACTGGTAATATTCCTTCTTACCTCTGAGTATTTGTGCAAGGTTTACTTCTGTTAAAGAGAATGTCCCCCATTCCTTCTTCGCCTTTCCTTCTCCTAGCTAATCCCTATTTATTAATCTTTAGGTTTCATTTTGACATCACTTCCTCAGGTAAGCAGCATCTGCTCACTCAGACTAGATAAGCATCCCTATTGTAATACCTCTTGGCAAACATCCTGTTCATTTTTCTTTTCCTCCTCAGGGCTCTTCGCAAATGTAATTAATTCATTATTTACAAAATATTTATTGTAAAATCGCCTCCAACTGAACTGTGGTCCAGGTTGTTCATCCTTATTTTTGGATCCCTCTGTCCAGCACTGCACCTGATGTAATTCCAGCCCCTCAATAACTATTCATTGAATAAATAAAGCGATGACAAAAATGACGTGGCCTATGCCATTGAAACTGTGGTGAAAGTATAGCATGGTTTCTTGTACTGAATTTAAGGGGTTGGCAGAAGTGACTATTTTGTCTGCAGTTTAAAGAGCATCCCCAGTGTGAGCACCGTTTTAAACTGGAGATGGGCAATTTTGTAAAAGCTATGCAAACGGAATCCTAGGTGACTCCAAAAACATCAGCGATGATGTATTGTTTTAAAAAAAGGTGGAGAAATAAAGAAAAGGAACTTTTAAAAAGAAGTCTCTCCCAAATATTCTCTCCTTTTGGTTGCTTCCGCAGGATGAAGGGTCTCTAGATAATGAGGGTGACTGAGTGATAAGAATCCCTTGATTCTTTACCGTCTTAGGTCATAGTTGCTGTGCAGGACAAGAACGGCCCATAAAGATGACATGTTTGCTTGGCTGCTCCCTGTTGGGGCTCCAATGCATTACCTGGATCTAATTATCTCATCTCCAGCTGACAGAGGGTTTTCCATGGACCCTCTCCATCACGGGTGCCTCAGCCCCGCTTCCAGGGGGCTGTCGAATAGCTTGATATATTTTTGGATCTCCTGCTCATTGGATGAACAAGCTGAAGCAAATCATGTATTGACCTCCAAGCATTTATAAACTGTAGAACATTATATTCTCATCAGAGCCACAGGGGCAGTAAACCATAGTTTCTCTGCTGTGAAACATGGTTTTGGTTATGCAGTGTGTTACTGGGGCTGGACCTAAACAACAATACATCATTTGTGGCATGTGTCGCCTTCTTTATTGAAAGGCAAAACAAAGAGTTGAGGACAAAAATCATTACTTCTTTAGCAATTTTTCACAAAATGCTTTTCTTTTGTACTTGACACACAGATGGGACATTGTACTGAGAGGGAAATGATGTATGGCAGCGTGACAAATTTCATTTCCTTTCTAAAACCAGAATCAGAAGGATGCACACATTTGGAAAAGTTGTGTTTCTTTAAAAAAAAAAAAAAAGAATAAATAAAGCTTTTTAAAAGGTGGGGGGATGTCCAGTGGATCTCCCTGAGAAAGCATTTGCTTTAATTGACTCGTTGGGTATTGATCAAAGTGCTTCAATGAGAATAGTGGTAACAATAAACTGGCTCATGTAAGAGCTTTTGTATCATCTTGGAAAAGATCGTCGGTGAATGAGGCTGGAATTAACAAGATGTGTTGCAGTCCAGTCAGAATTGGACAAAAAGAAAGGAAGTGAAGAGGTACAGAATCAGCTTCTCTGGGCCAAGGAAAAGCACTGCTCAGGAACTTCTGGAGAGGTAGAAGAAATAAGGCCGCTCTCAGTTCTGGCCAGTTTCTTCTCTGTGCTCCGCTGTCTTTACAATCCATCCCCCAATGCAGAGTTTCTTAAAGTATGTCTGTCTCAGCACCTGGTTCCATATCTTCTAGGAGGGGGGACGGGGGGGCTTG
This sequence comes from Dasypus novemcinctus, assembly GCF_030445035.2. Taxonomy (NCBI): domain Eukaryota; kingdom Metazoa; phylum Chordata; class Mammalia; order Cingulata; family Dasypodidae; genus Dasypus; species Dasypus novemcinctus. The sequence continues at coordinate 40,825,713 of NC_080694.1, forward strand.
CTACGAAAGTGGGCTCCCCAGCATCGCCACTGTGCCTTCTGAGTCAGATTCTCTCAAGCTGGGGGATGGAAATCTGTGTTTTTTATAAATTTCCAAGGTGTTTTTTCTTTCCCTGACTTCCTCCCCCGAGGGCCCTTCTAAGCGATCTCTTTTAAATTGTTCAAAGCTACATCGGTCTTCAGATACCATGTTTGCATTTTTATCAGGGTTGTTTTTCCCTTAACTCAACATTGTTCTAATTGTGCTGGCTGTTGTTTAACAAAATCAAAAACAAAAACGAACAAAAGAAATAGTACGAATATGACTAAGAAATCCTGGGTTAACAAAATTAATGAGCTCTCCTGACTACAGGATAGCTCAGGGTCTTAAATATGCACACATACCCTGAGACTCTCCAAACAGTTTCTTAAATGTACTTGATAGGGAACTTCTATGTCCTGGAGAATTCCATGAGATTCATGTTTTAAAGAATACACTTCGATAAACACTGTCTAACTCAGAAGAAATATCAAGGGTAAATGGGAATCCTGGAGGCACGGTGGCAGCTGGGCTTGGACCTTACTAAGTGTGAGTATATACATTTATGGAGGGAAAATTGATACTGAAAAAATCAATATTATGTTTTAGAGAATTTAATATCCAGACCAAATAGATTCACACTAGTCGAGAATATTTCTTGTGCAATATTGTATTTGTTTGTTTGGTAAAATCAACTTGGCATCATTTACCTGAATTGGGATCTGTAATGTTTAAGCTACTTTGATTTTTCCCTTTATGGTTTGAATTTATCATCAGTTATTTAGACTGTAAAAAAGTGAATCAACTTATGGGATGCTGATGTAAACGCTGGGAGTGACTTTGGGGATGTGTCTTTCTGTCTCTGAGAATCTTCTGCATATAACAGGGCTAGCTGTAATCTCACAGTAGCTAACCATTTTGCAGTCATCATTAATCTTTTGAGATTTTTAATGAAAGCAATGGGTCTTCTCCCAAAACATGATATATGCAGACATTACATCCTCAAACTAAATTTTCCCATATAATTTCCAGGGCTCCATGCATCATCTGAAGACTATTTCCAGATGCTGTAAAGACTCTTAGAGGTGTAAAGAAAGGATCCCTGGATCAGTATTTCTATCAGATCCTTTTTAGCACAACCTTCTGTGATTTTAGGATAGATTCTCCTGTAACTTGCCAGACTCTGTACTCTTTCTACACCAATTTCTTTCTTTTGTGGATTTTCTGGCAAGAGCAGACCTGAATCTATATGAATGTTCAGTTATGATGACTAGCTAAAAGTTCAAAGGAGATTGTTAGCCCTTTATATTAGAAAATAGAGCACTCTTTGTGTGTTTATACAGAATTGTCATTTGCCTTTCCTTCTGGGTAGTTAGTGTTCAAAGTGACTGACCCACAAGGCCCATAAACAATGTCAACATTTGCAATTGTTGGTATAGAGAAACTAAGTTCCTGAACTGTCAAAAGTGCATGAAACCAGCGACCCACACGTTACGAAGCATAAGTCACAGTTCTCTGTGTGGTATAGTAAAATGAAAATGGCAACTGTTTCATCAAAATTGGAATGAAAAGCTGCTATAACCACACAGTCATCTCTGTCTCATCTCCCTTCACCCCGCAACATTTTAATCATGCGACGCTTAGGGCAGTTCGATAATCCTAGTGATATTTCTGTGTTTCCTGATGGGGCACAGAGAAAGTTAAGTTTTATTTGGTATTTTAATATTATTTTGAAGGATATTTTTTTCATAAGTGAAGATCAAATGTAACATCTCCAAGTTTCAGAAAAAAACTAAGAAAGCTTGCAGTATATAACCAAAATCACCTAAAGGGACTGTAATTCCTCCCTGGTTAAAAGTTGTAAAAATATCCTTGAGTGTTGTGTGTGACTGTGTGTGTGTGTGTGTGTAGACACATGTACATAGTCTATAGGATACTTTGAAATATGGATTTGCTCTTCACATCTGCATGGGTGCTTTTCAAAGGGGATAATAACTAGAACTTTTGGAATCTACTTTAAACTGTGGGATTATATGTGTCCCCAAGTATACCACTTATTAAGGTTTATTGAATTTGGACCAACATTACATGTCATCTTTTCTGCTCTTCATCTTTAAAGAATGTAAATGCTGTACAAATTAGGTAAATGAAAGGAATTATGCCAGAATTTTGCAGATCACAAAGTGTTTTCATATTCCAAGTTAATAACCAATAAAATGTAATTCTTGAACTCACTTTAAGATTTGTCCTAATTGGTGATTTTGGCATTAATTCTGGTTTCACTAGTTGGAATAAGCTTTTTCTAGCCAACAAATCTCCTGAAACCCTAAGATGTGGTTTGGTAGTAGAAAAGATGAGAGTCTGTGTTATCAGTTACTAATTGTTAGCTGATTCACTGTTATGTTTACACTTGGTCTAAGCTAAAGTAGGAAAACTTTAAACTTAGAGGTAGAATATCTCTATAACCAAAACAAACAAATAAGCAAACAAAAAACCCCACTTTTCCTTAAATGTTCTTTGTTGATCTGTGTTCAAAAGAACACATTTTTAGGTATGCAGCTTGGGGTTCAGTTTCAGTCATTGCCAGTATATTGAAATCTCACAGTCCCTTTGCTGAGATTCTTGTGGCGTTTCTGATTCCATGTGTGCAGAATGTGCCTTCTGTCTCCATTTATTTTGGTGACATGGACCATTGAGGACCTCATCTGCTCATCAAAGCTTTCAAGTAAAAGTAGGAATGCATTATTTTCTTGGCTTAGTCACTTGGAAATATCCCTAGCAACTGAATGATCCCTTGTACCAAATGCAGGCCCTACTTAGTCTGCATGAAGGCGTTTGTAAAGTCACTGGAGCTTTTTGGTTTTTTGGATTCTCTCCTTCAAGGTCCAAACTCTACTTTCATCTTTGTCATACTTATTCCAAATTTTTAAATCTCAATGTTGCTCTTGGTATGCCGTCATTGATTAAAATAGAAGAAGAAATACCCTAAGAGTATATTTAAAGTTAAAACTAAAAAAATGCACTTATTATTATTTTTACCATGGCTGAATCAGTCACATTTATAAAGTAAACGAAAATGCTAAGAGGTTTGGCCTGGAAACATGCCCTATATGCATAAAGTAGAAAGTGTCTTCTTATTTTAAATATTAAGACTCTTTCTTCCCTTATTCATGGTCTAGCTATTAAGCTGTGTATGGTTCAGTTAAGATAAAATGTATACATATTGTTCTTTTACATATCAGTTAATAAAAAATTAAACCCATTAAGGAAACAGCATTTAGAGAAGAGAGGATAAGATTTTTTATATGTCACACTCAAAACCACATTTCTTTTAATCAACATCTGCTCTGCATTAGGCTGCCCATAAAATCTGGTGCCCTGTTGACAGTGGAAGATGAAAACAAACAAACAGAAAAACTACAAAAGACATGGTATTAACATCAAAGTAGAATAACCCTGCTTTCTTGCTTTGGCATTTGAAAACGTCTTTATTTTGACCCTAAACAATTGGATTTTCTTTCCACCAGTCTTGATTTTGGAACTCTAGATTAAGAAGACTAGCATGTGAACTGAAACCTGAGCATAAAGGGAACAGAGAAGGAATTAGGGAACTGTTTGAAACAATTAAAACATTCCCAATAGAAAAACCTTTATTGTTTGGGACAACCAGAAAGCAGCACCACATTTGCTTGTAGATTACACGTATGTTCCGCAGCTGTAATGACAGGTACCATACAGAAGACAAACTGATCCCAACTGTAGTCTTATAACCCTCAAATAAATTTAAATATTTGGGATTATGAAGAATGAAAGAGAGGTCTCAGATTTTTTATTGATACTAGAGCTTGGGAACATAATTCCTTTTTTTTTGAGAATGTTATCAAGATTTGTATTGATACTTGATGGCCAGATCTGTGTCCATACCAAAGTAAAAAATAGTCTGTGGGGTACCACACCTTAGTGGGTTGCTTTTTATGGATATGTCTAGACTTATTGTGACTGTTATGAAAAATTATGTACTGATGACTCCTGTGGAGTAATTTACTATATATTTGTTTATTAAATTATTAGCATCTACACTTAGTCAGGTGGTATGATATGTAATGGGATTATGGAGATGAAGAAATTACAATTTCTGGTCTCATGGAGCTCGTGGGAGAAGATAAACAAGCACACTCTCACTAACAAAAACAAAATGATTACCAAATTGGCTAATGTGATCTTCCTCAGAAGGTGGATCATTTCTCTAGGACCACATGATTGAAGGATTCGTATCCTACATAATGTACGATAAATTGGTCACTAAAGGAGGAGATGTAGTGAATATTTTCTCTTTCAAATACAAATATTTTGAAAGAATTTCTTTTTAGTTATGGTGAACTTTTCATTCACTCTTCCCTGGTAGGACTTTATCCAGCTGTAAATACTGGCAGAATGCTGACTCAAAACCCAGGTGGAATAGTTTTACAAGATTTGTTCCAAATCTGTTCTCTTTTGGATCACTAAATTTGAAGACAACTCTCCTTTTTAATTTCTTCAAAATCTCTTTCATAAAGACTTCTGTAGGTTGCCTATATGAAGGCTGTCCCGAACTCAGGTACATTTTTAAATTCAAAGATCTCAAAGAAAGCTTTCCTGAAGGAATGCATTTAAATTATAGGACGGCATATAAAATTAAAAGTGCCAACTCATATACCTTTTCTATGATCATTCACTTCTTTTCTTTTTTGCTGAAATGGAATTTATTCTCATCCATCCACACCTCCCTGTGCTTCCTAAAATAAGAATGGATTTGAGTGATACCTGTGGAAGAGGAGAATTTTTTGAGGCTAGAGGCTGTGGTGAAGGGCAGAAGAACAGGTGTTTTGTAGAAAAGAGGGAAGCAGCACAGCATCTGATAGGTTAAAGCACCCTGTGCTGTCTCTTTCACATATTTCTTGGATGTCACTCTCTGACCTGGATCACTAACAGACCAGTCCTATAACTGCATTAATTCAACCTTACCGAGTCACGTTCCCCAATTCAGTGCCATCACGCAGTGGGTTGTGGAGCTGTTGGAATAGTTACCCTTGAGGAGAAAGGCGGGAAGTATTTCATAGACCTTACCAGTCACTGGTATGGGGCCTATAAAAGTCACCTACTCAGAGCAAAGACTATAACTGAACTAACTGCAGCAATCCTTTTGGATTTTTCAGCCACTTTTTAAAATCACTGACCTCCAAGTTTATTGACTGGGGGGTGCACAGGAGTCACGCTTCAGTGGCTGCATTTATGTTGCTCAAGGAGGGCGATTCTGAGCAATTGCTCCGCCACACAAAAGGATATTTCTTCGAGAGTTGTTTATTTTTTTATTCCAAATCTTGCTCTTTCATGTAAAAATCCGAGTGTGAAAACAACAGAGATTATTTTTCACTCTCGTATTTCTTTTCTTCTCCTTTCTTTCTTTCTTCCCCCCCCCCTTTTTTTTTGTTGGTTATAAAAAGAAAGGAATTTGGTACTCTTAGGACTGGTACACAGCTGTAGATAAAGACGTAGATATAAACAATACAGAGAGAGTATTGACACACGTTTTTCTGTATGATAACTGTGAAAGATATGAAACTCTTTTCATAGAGATATGAAGCCCAGAGCACTTCCCAGGTCTGCTTAAAATTATTCAAGCTGTACAATTCTCCATTAATAAAGGTTCAGGAATAGTAAAACTCAGTGTGAATAACAAAAATCCCTTGGTGAAATAGAAACCAAATAACCACTTATTTCTCACTCATAAAACCAATTTAACCTTCAAAACAATTTATTTCTCTCCTCCTATTTCTTTCGCATGCCTGCCAGGCCGCTTGTCTTTGTTTCTTTCTCTTTATACCTTTTCCCACATCTCTTTTTCCTTGTTCTCATTAATTAAACAATAGGCATTAGAATCTACAGCTTGCATGCAGTCCAATGTGAGTTTTGAAATCCATTTAAGATATACACAATAGTAATTTTTACAGGTGAGTATTAGAAAGCAAAATAGTACATTGATGCATTAGATTTAAAGTATAGTAAGACAGACTGTAAATTACATTCTAAGAACTCTTTCTCTTTCTCCCTCTTACACTCAGTATAGACATGCATATAACATGTTGATAGACCTATGCAAGATTAGAGCATTCAGTGGGTATGAAGACCCAAGAGGCTTCCCCACTTAATGGTGCTAGAATAAGCTCCTTTCCAAGGTAATCCATTTTCCATCACGCTATTTAAAAATAAAATGAGTGCATTTTAAAATTATGCACGCGAAGGCAATATTCGGCTGGCTGCTTAACATTCAGAGGGGATTTCTGTGATTCACCCTGTCATTGGCATTTCTGGCTTCCCTCAGCAGTACAAGAAAACACTGTTATTTACCCTGGGACACAGGTGACTGAACTTATAAAAATCACTACAAGACAAGATGTATTGAAGCCTGGCTTGGAATGACAAATTCTGGTGAGGTTCACCAAGAAGAGACATATTGATTCTTAAATGATTAATAAGGAGAATATAATTGTATTTCATTAAGATGGATGGGATTTCATTTAGTCTGTCTTCTTCCTTTCCACTTCAGATGCGAGAGGAAATCAAGCCATCGTCAGTGGCACCTCGCGTTAGCCTACCATGGCAACAAGCTCATTGATTGAGTCCAAGAAGTTTCAGCTACACTAGCTGGTCTTTAATGGGTTGTTGAAAGCACAGATAACACAGTCAAGGGAGCAGACTAAGTTTCTGTGGACGTATAAAGAAAGAATGGAAATTCTTAATATTTCATTGGTTCCTAATAGAGCTAAGCCCTTTTGTAATTCTAAATATGAAAGGATGCTTGCTTCTTAAATTGGTTTCTAGTTATCAGAGGACATGGGCATGACCTTCCATATTATCATAATGAAGTCTTTGGAATTGCAAAGTGTCTTGTACTAGGATTTTGCTCTATTTAATTGCACTTTGATAATAAAAATAGCTAAGCTTTACTAAGTACTTGTGTGGCACATCTTTTTTTTTTGCAAGATCTCTATTTTTCAAAACAGTCCTCTGAACTAGGTACTATTAATGTCATTATCTTACCTATGAGAAGGCTAAAGTTCAGAGTTGTTTACATTTATAAAGGCTCAGGCTCAGGCTTGAAGCTGTTGTATTCTGATCCCATACTGGAAGTTACTCTCGGTTTTCCTGAGAGGCCAGTTAGTACGTGGAGGGGCCGGCTGTGGACTTTGGAGCCAGACTGCCTGCACCTAATACCAGATCCACTACTTATGAGTTGTGTAAACTCACACGTTTTCTATCCCTTTCCTCATCTATCAAGTGGGCCTGAGAGTACCTCTCTCAAAGGGCTGCTGTGAGGACTGAATAAGTTACGGTATGTAAAGTGCTGAGGACACACTGCCACACTGCTATAGAACTTTCTGGAGATATTAGTTACACCTAACACATGCCTGGGCTCACATTCTGGCTCTGCCACGAAGGCAGCTGCACAAGAAGGCAAGCTCTACCACACAGGCACATTGAAAGCTCCGATTTCTTTATACTGAAGTGAGTTCTGAGCCCAAGCCCCACATCAATGGGTCTGGGAAAGGACGTTCTGCACATAGCAGGTGGGGTTGTGGAAAAGTTGCTGAACAGTAATTCCAACTCTGCTATTGCTTAACTCTTACAGAACTTGGTTTTGTTTTATGTGAAAGATAAAAAGAGTAACTGATCCCTCTTGGGGGTGTTGTATGAGATGAAGCAAGTAAACTGTTTAGCTCGGTGACTCAGACATGGTGACTGCTCCACCAATGTGAGCTATTACCATTATTATTGTGGGCAGCACAGTGATAGTAGTAGTAAAATAGAAAGCTCTACCTAATCCAAAATTCTATTTAATAACAGAGTTATGGTATATATATTTTCTATCATCTCCAGTTTCTAAAGAATTAGCATATAACAAAATATATACAATGATGAATCTGAGATGAATATATCATAATATTTTGATGATCCAGAAGATACTTGGGATTGTATTTCCAGTATACAAAAATTTAACTTGATAGGAGATATTCCATAGATACAATACGGATTTGTAGATTCTCTGAAAGCATAGGACAATATGTAATGAGGTTGTTTGAGAAATGCCTTCAGCAGCATAGAACTCGTGCAACTATTATTTTTAAATATTCTGAAACCATTTCAAATAAGACAGAAAGAATAGGGAGGCGGTATATGGACTTTTATTAAAGGGAAACTGAGGCAGGGGGATTTAGTTAGCGCTGAAGGCAAAGAACCTCTAACATTCAGGTTACACCCTGAACCCTACAGCCAATTCTCATATGTGGTTTGAATATCCAGAGATAAAACCAGTTGGATCCAAGTGATTCTGAGTTCTACTTTATTTACAAGTCTCTTTGCTTAAACCTTTTGCTCTTACTGAGCCCCTGGGATGGTAGAGGAGTAAGAGGGGGAGTAGTTCAGCATCCTAAGAGCTAGGCCCTAAGGACAGAAAGAAGGTGCAGCGATCAAGGTTCTTTAGAGTTCACAGTGGCCAGGCATCTTTGCAGGTTTCTTGAGGATCTCCTGCAGCAACTCATTGGACGAGCAATTATGCACTGAGTCTTTATCAGAGAATGAAGGATGTGCCTGTGTTCCAGTGTCTGGAAAAATGAAGACAAAGGAAGGAGTGAACATTAGCTGTTAGTACTTACACACTTGGAAGAGGCATTCACCTGCCAAGTGGTATGACCCTGCCCATAAAGAGTTTGTACCAGCGTGATGTGCCAACTGTGGTTCGTGTCCTCCCCATTTTGAACCTATTTGGACAAAGAAATGGGACTTGTCCCAAACTTCAGAGCACACTTGTATTAAGCAACAGAGAGTGCACTTTCTAATAAAAATAAAATAAAGCTTAAATGGCACAGGAGTCTCCTTAGATTTCAAATCGTTCCCATAAAGTCACATTTTGATGATTTAAATGGAAATGAATCAGAACATATAGATTAAATTTCCTTGAAAAACACATTGGCTTTTGTATATTTTTTTTATTAAATTTTCATTTCCAATATCCTGAAATAGACTCTGGAAAAAATTAAAAAGAAAGGAAGGGTGATGAAAACATGTATTTAGCTCTGAGCATGATGTTGTTTCACAATGTTTTCAGTAAACAAGAGATACTGAAAAAATTTGAGATGGTATCAGTGTTAGCTGTTCAATACTTACTGGGGACCTTGTCTTTGAAAAATCCTGATGGGTTTGGAATATAACACCAAAAAAAAAAAAAAAAATTCCCCAAGTGACTTAAAAGAGAAAATTATATAGAATTATATAGATAATACTCTTAAAAAATATGCATGTGATGCTCCTCATTCAAAGAACATATTTTCAGATTTCTTTATATAAGAGCTTTTAAATAAAAATGTTGTTTGTGGGATAGGTTGAGATATGACCTTAATTCAAGATCAAGTGTTAAGGGGTAAAATGGTTATAATAGTGCTGACTACAGTAACTTTCCTAATAAAATAACAGCCATTCAAAGGATACTAAAAGAAGGTTTTTGAAAAGAAGTAGGACTATTACATTATCATTACCATTGTCAAAATATTAACTCACTAAGGAGCACTGTGCTTGTGATTTTCAAAAATGATCTTATCTTATTCTCATGATAGCCATGTTGTTTTATCTATGATTACCTCCCTCTTGTAGAATTGGAAACCCAGGTTTATGGAGACACAATGGCCCAAATTCATGTGCTTAGCAGAGATTAGGCTGTCAGTTCCCACTGCATTTTATGCCTGCTCTACCAAGCTGCCTCTCTTTCTTGATTTAGTCTTTCAGTTGTGGTAGAGTGCAACCTCTAGCAGTTGTCTTCAGAGAGTGTACATGAAAGGTAAATTATTGAGCCTCCAATTCATGAATATAATTTTTATTTGCCCTACGCTTGATGGATAGTTTGCCTGGGTATAGAATTCCAGATTGTAAATTATTTCCCTTCAGAATTTTTAAAGTTTTCTGTTATACTGTTTTCTAGCTTCTATACTGCCATCAAGAGAATTCTAAAGCCACTCTAATTTCTAATTCTTTCAAGTGACCTTTTATTTTTTTCCTCTCTGGAAGTCTTTGGTATTTTATTTACCCTGTATTACCAAACATATAAACCAATAAAAACAAAAACAACAACAACAAAAAACCAGAAGGGAAAGAAGCCATCAATAAAACAAAGAAAATTTGGTCTGGCTTCTTATCTTTAAGGCTGAGGGTCTAAGAACCCAGTATGCCCTTATTACATCATGCTTTCAGTTGTCAGCTATAAACTCCACTATCAACTGTGCCTTTGGCTCTTGGCACCAAAACTTCCTGAAATGGTTGGGTGTTCTGTATTGTGAATTTCATTGGTGCTCAGCTTTTCTCACTTCTGACTTGCATAGGCTTCAGTTAAGTGAGATCTCATCACCTGCTTTCCAGCTGCTGCTGCTGCTGCTGCTTTTCTAATTTTTTTACTAGTTCTCTCCTGTTCTTCCTGTTCAAAAGAACTCAACCTCTTTGTTGTAATTTTAGTAGAGTTTAGAAGGAAACAAAATGACTTGTGTGTGTGTTCAATCAACCATCTTCAACTTTAAGTGTGTAAATGTGTCTTATCTTTGTTTATAGTTGAAAGGATTCTTGTAGACAGAATGTCCCGTTTTTGTATTACTGTATTTGAAAAATACTAGGTGTTCAATAAATGCTAAATGAGTTTAGTTCTACAAGCACTGAGATTTGGCCTCAGTCTATAATAACTTAATTTCAAATGATTACTGACTTAATCTCAAATGATTGGAAAATGATAAAATAAAATCCATATAGGATTATGGAGAGTTATAATAATCCTTCCTAAAATAAGACTTTTCTCAGTTGCCTGGGATTAGAAAAGTCCACAATGATCAGTTCTTATGGTCTATTCTATTACTGTTGAAATATAAGTAGGACAAACAGCAAAGAAATCATTGACATCAATTTTCAATGTCTTAGTATTTGCAACTATTTTCCTAATGTATGTAAAAGAAGAGCTGCACTATCTTTACATGTGAACATTAAAAATATATGCATTTCAAATAAATAACATCCATCTCCCTGAATATATTTTTATTGATAAATGTACATGTGAGAAAGAACAGGTAAAGAAATGCACCATGCATCTTTTTTTTTTTTTTTTGAAGATTTTATTTGGGAAATGAGGGAAAGAACAGAGCTTGCTGAGAAAGGGAGAGAAAGACAGAAATACACACCAAGATTTGGTGCAGGCTTCTCTAGGCAGAGAGCTAACAAGCAGCATCTTGAAGGAAGAGTTTCATCAAAGTTGATTTTCCCTGTTTTTTTCAATCTAATTTTAAGATAGAAATTTATTACTTACTTTTTATTTTCATACAATCCTTTAATGAACAATAAAAATCATGATGCTTTAACATTAAGATGGGCCCAGTTTTCACTGAGAACATTTAAGGTCTTTAAATACACACATACTATAAAAAAATAGTCCCTCCCTTATAGTGCTTAATAGAGTTAATAAAATATGATGTATAGATTCTAACAGCATCTTAGATCTTAGAACACTGAATCAGAGAAGGCATGGAGACGTAACCTGCTCTTATACTGTTTATAAATTGCTGAGGATTTTCATCCAAGTTCAGTGTTGGATTAACACTAAATAACTTCTTCCTCTTGTATTCCTATCACTCTCCTGCCTTGTTTTATAACACAATTCTGGAAATACAAAGATTTTTAATTAACCAATTAACTGCAACTTGGTTTATCTGCTATTTAATTCTATGCTGACGCTATATAAAAGTGTTAAGAATTATAAACAATGAAGTATTTCGGGGCTCATCCCTTGTCCATCCCTATGTCCCCAGCACCTAGCATAGCCCTTAGCACATAATAGCTTCTCAATAAATATTCATTGAATCAGACAATAATCTGATTCAACTATGTTACGAAGTTCCATATATATTATGAAGTTTCTGACTTCAAGGGTCTTGGAATCTCAGTGGGAAGACAAAATACAAATGACAAATGGAAAACAACTCAATGCAATCTAATTACCAAAAGACAAGAAAATAAGATATCCTTGAGGAAGTGAGTGAAGCCAGCACTTTTGTGGTATAGAACTTTCCTGAAAGGTAATGTAGAGAAGCAAGGGTCATGTTGCTTACTTAATTAGCAATCACCAATTCCTTTTGACATCTGAGGCATTTGTAAACAATATAGTAAGTGAGATATTTACTGAACACCCAAAGTTTATTCTCCAGAAACAAAACAAACTAGTCTTTTAATATAAGTGCTTAACAGATATGCTAACATGTATCTCACCCAGAAGCTGCTGTATCTATGTTAAGAAAAACACATAACAAAACTAATTAATCAAATATAACAAAACTAATTAATCAAATATATCAAATATATATTTTTTAATTAATCAAATATAATCATCGTCTCTCATCAAGCCCAACTGGACCATAAATTCCTGGAAGCCAGCAGGTGTTGTGTCTATATATTGGCTTGTTGTATCATCAGCACATGGCATGACGACTGTCATCTGGTTGCTACTCAATTATATTTACTTCCTATATAAGTGAATGAAAGCTTGCTGTATATGCATAGCTATAAAAACACTTTTTAACATATTTTTTCTCTGAAAGTCCAAAATGAACTGAGGACCCAGGAAAAGGTGTGAAGTTGGGCTGGACAACATGCAGGCTTTATGCATTTTGCAAATATTGGAAAATGACACAGAGTAAAAGTTATTAAACCTTAACTTTGAAATCAGAACAATTCAGTTTTATAGCTAAGAGAGAGATGAGTAAATGTTAGGGGACTTTGATGGATGTGTTAGATTGAATCATGTACCCCGATTCCTGAGGATGTGAGCCCACTGTAAATAAGGTCCCGTGAAGATTTTTTTTTTTTTATTTAAAATGTGGCCCAACTGAAAGAGGTTAGATCTTAAACCAGATTGCTTGAGACCTTATAAAGTGAAAGAAGTGGGAATCCCAGTGTCAGAGAAAGTCATGGGGAGGAGCTGGGAGCCAGAAGTCAACGGAACCAGAAGTTAAAGGACAGGGGTGGCCATGCCCCAAGGAATCCCAAGGCATGCCAGCAGCCAGTACCTTAATCGAACAGACGTTGGGGAGAAAACTGCACCTTAATGATGCCTCAACTTTAGACTTCTCCTAGTTTTGAAATGGTGAACTGATGAATTCCCATTGTTTTAGGCCAACCCATTATATTCTGTCTGCCATAGAAGCCCTGTAGACCAAAATGCTGATGTTCAATTGTTGTATATCTGGACAAATACTTGGGTTGTTTTGTTTCACCTTCTCCACTGTCAGAGCCTTTTAAGTTGGACCTGAACCTGAAGTTGGGCCCCAGAGAATGGTGACTTTGCACTATAAAATGCTGAATACCGAATACTGAGTTGCAAATGCATCCTTAGTTCTAACAGAAATGGTAAAAAGTATTTAGCATCCCACAGAGGCCCTGAGCAGCCATTCCCAGTGGGTATAACAGTGAGAATCTAAAGCTGTTGATTATAATCCTGGCTGTGACCTGGACTCCTCACACCTTCACTTGAAGTCATTTATCATTTGATGGCCATGTTTTAATCACCTATGAAATTGCGCTCATACCTTGTACCCTGTCCATGCCTCAGAGGTGCACAATGACGAGTAATTAGATGCAAAGAAAGTTGCCGAATGGGCAGTGGAAATGGGAGTTTCAATTATTTTTAACAACCTGTTTACTGATTCTCTGGTGTTTAGTATTTTTCTGGCTTATGAGGCTCCTCGTTGATGGCTCCAGGCAAAGCAACTACAGAAAATTGATGGAGAGGATCAAGGATATCTTGATACGTGGGCAATATCATCTCACTCAGGAGTGTGATTACAACCTCTGAACTGTACAAAGTTTTAAACGCAGGTGCAGAGCTTTTTGTTTGGTTTTAGTGAGGAAACTACCCCATTTGATTGAAGAAAATGCTGTTCTTTTTGGAGTGAGAATTCTTGTCTTGACATGGCCACGAGTCTCACTCGAAAGGCCCATAAATAATTACTGAATCTCAGCATAACCCACAGGGTTATGCTTTGTCCATCAACTTAGACAAGAACAGATTTTACCCTTAGAAGGACCCAGATTACTTTGAACACCCTAATTAAGAAAAAGTAGTACCTCCTCACCCCCAAAAATGAGTAACTGTGATTTAATGTAGTTGATTGGTAAATAGGTATCTTATTATTCCTAGCAATAATAGACGTGCTTTTTGGCAGTTGTATTTGTTTCCCTCTAAGAAACGTAAAGTGCTTCATTTAGCTCCTTATATTATATTTGCTGCCCCAATAAATTTCCTGGTTATTTGGAGGTATCATTTCTATTTTACAGATGGGAAAATGGAGGGACTGAGAAAGCTATTTGGTATTATAGTATACATTATAAGTCATGACACACCTAGGGAGTATAACCTACGCTACTGGATTTCCAGTTGAATAAGTCATATGAATATGTAAAACACTTATGTTTTATTTTGGCAGCATTGAAGGGCATTTTTCTTTGTTGTAGTCAGATGAGAGTTCTTGGGAAACTGATTACCATGTTTTTAGGTAACTCAGGCCTGTTCTCCTATTTTAGTTTTTCTTTCCCCCACATGTATAACTGTAGGATGTTTTGTCCTGTCCCAGCTCTTCTGTTGAGTAGCACAACGGGTTCCGGCTGTGCAGCATGATAGCAAAGCCTCATTGAACTTATTCCTGATTTCTGGCAGGTGACGCACACTGCACTGCTCATGAGCTTGGAGTCGGAAATGAACCACATAACCCTGCTTCCAGACCTCTCCTCTAACTCTGGCTCTTCTGTGCTTCTGCTGTCAATCAAAAAGAAAACCATGACACAGTTTGTTTTCTGGTATTCTCTTAATCCTGCGTTGGATCCCCCTTCCTCTGCACACGCGCTTTCTCTTTTAGTCAATAATTTGTTTTATTGGTTACAGTGTGACTACACTATTTCAGGCTTTTCCACAGCTGAGCACAGCTGCTCGTGTTGGCTATTGATTCCACATGTTAGCGCAAAATTGTATAATAGTCTCTTCTAATAGTTGCCTTTGGCTTTTCCTCTTCCCACTCTGAAAAGCGCCCTCTGCCCCTGATCTGGCATGCCCATAACTAGAAATGGAGCCTAATTATGTCAACCATTCTTCACCAAAAAACTCAAAGAGCTGTCACGGGTGTGAATGGCCAGCCATGGTTTTGATTTACATGGCTTCATGCTGCTCTATGGAAAACCTTTTAAGAAACCAATGCTAAATCTGTTGGTAGGAAGAAAATGTTGCAGCCACAGAAGGCTTAGTGACCTGTAAGTCCATGGAAATATCCTTGCTAAATTATTGTGTGAGAATTGAAGCTTATCTTCCCTCTAGCTATCCCAAAGCTTCTCATTTTCCTCTGTCAACCTCATTCCTTTATTTCTGATTGCGAGCTGCACGTTAGTGAAGACGATCTGAAGAGTACCTGGTGGGTTTTCAGCTGCTGCTCACAATTGAAAACCTCAAGCACAGTCCAGGCTGGTGTTTTGCCTCAGAATCTCTGGACAGTTGGGGGATCCAGAAGCTCATACCCTGAATCACGAAGGGCCTTAAGGATGTTTCCTTCAGGTGCGCAAATAGCTTATTGTGTCACAGTGAAAAATAAAACGAAACAAAACAAGATGGCTTTCTTGATCATTGAACTAAGGCTGCTGACAGATGGAGGCACAGAATCTAAAATCTAAATCTAAATCGGCTCAGGACGATCTGCTCATCAGACTTCCAGGAAAGTTCTGATTTTCTACAACAGCCTTGACAATTTTATCTAAATGACCAAAGCATACATAACTTCCCTTGGCTGACTGTTGCACCAAAACCAACTATGGAGTATAAGTTGGATGAAGTTTTGCAAGTTGGCAGGTTCCCAAGAGTTAGTAAGTTTTAGGCATCAAAGTCCCTAATCTCTGAACTGCTTTAAGATTTTTCTTCCACCTTTCACCCTGGAGTCTGAATTCAAGACCTATGAATTCTTCCTTTGCAATGTCCCTTGCACCTTGCTATACTCACTGTCACCTCTCTAACGTGGTTTCTTTCATTTCTTATCTAGACTACTGAAAAATTGCCTTTGCCATCTTAGTCTCTAGTCTCATCTTCACAGTTAAATTTAGTTGTGAATGGTCAGATTATGCCTCCTAAAATAGCCCATTGATTATGCCACTATTATGCAAAACATAAACAACAAGAACAAAAGCTTCAAACTCTTCCATTTGTGGGAGCGGAGAGTAGACTAATACAGAATATATGGTTGTGCATGTGTAAGTTGTGTGTTATGTATGTGTATGAGGGAGGTAGGAGATGCATTGACTACATTTCCCTGAAAAGCCTGGGTCAAGTGTAAAATGTCTTTAATGTCTCTTATTTTATTTGATTCATGCTAAATAGGATAACTTTTAGATTCTCAATTCATTGAGTGAAAGGGTTGCTTCCAGGGAAAGTATCACATTGATGCCATAGTCTGCAAAGATGGCCTCACTCCCTGCCTCTTCCTCCCTGCACAAATTGCACATTGCCTCAAAAGTAAAACTCTCTCTCCTGACAATAAAGGCTCTATACCAATCGGGAAAGGGAATCTTTGGTGCAAGCCATGGGGTCAGTTCTAATCCCCTGGCCATTTTCTACATACCACCCCTCCTGCACTTGACTTCCTTCATTTCTGCTACGTAAAGCTTGCTACTAGTATCCACTGGAAGGGAGGAAGGGAGGGAGGAAGAAAGGAAGGAAGGAAGGAGCAGTCCTATTTATTTATCCAATCAGGCACTTCCTATTCTTTGACCTTTTTTTTTTTTTTTTTCTTAAGAATATTGGTCAGGAGAGGGTCAGGTGTTGGTGGAGAGTAAAATGCCGAGAAAATCATATCAAAATATAATAAAGAGGGTTACCTGTTTAGAACGCTCGGAGGGGAGGGTCTGATGCAGGACGGGCTCCTGGGCAATGTCTAAATGCTCATTCTGCCAGAGTGGGTGACACCATGGGGTAGAAACCCAAGTAGTGAGAGTGGGGGTGGACCCACATCCTGGGGAGGACTAATGCCATCAAATAGAGGGAACTGTATCCCTCGAGAGAAAGGATGGCTCCCAGGGCATTGGGGCAGTCGAGCAAGTTAGGCCCTGAACACTATTCCATCTATCTCTGGAAGTGGCTCCTCAGGAAACGGAGGTTGGCTGTCACTGTGGGCACCAAGGTGGAAGGGAAAATGGATGTTAAATATATGGAACCAAGGTAAACGGGGGGTAAGAGAGGAGTTTTGTGAGAGTACACAAGGATGGATATAAAGCATGTAATATTACACCATAACATATAGGAAATGACAGACTGATAATGTAAACCATAATGTAAAACATAGGATAACTAAGAATGTAAAAAACTGTGTATCCTAAAGTATGCACCACAATGTAAGCACAGATGTCACCTTGTTAGAAAGCTATTGTCTTAGACGCTGTACATCACGTTAAGTAAATATGATGTGAATAGGGTGTAAGAGTATCGCTGTGGAAGGGAAAGGTTTTGTGGTGGATGTATGGGAGTGCTGTATACTATATATATGCATTGCTGTGGTCTAGGGCTCCTGTGAAGAGAAGCTCAATAATTAAGGGGAAAAAAAAAAAAAAAAAGAAAAAGATAGGATGTAGAATTTTTTCCATTCAACACGTATTCTTTATCTAACCTTTAAACTCATCGCTATATGCCATTACCTAGTAAGGGACACTGACATTATATTGGGCTTCAAATTTCAGGGAGTTCTGGATCACAGAGTGTTTCAACAATGGCAATGGAGGGATACTGGCATAGGATACCATTGACAGGTGATATATGGCTGACAGGGAGCTGTACAGAACATATGTCCAGGGTGCATGGTAATGTTTGGATATACTCATAGTGGCAACAATTAAAAACCACAGTAGGGGGGGTACTGGGTTCCTGGCCAGTGGTGCTCTGTCGTGGTCCCTAGGGGAGCAGCGACAGTCTCCCAGGTGCAGCGGCGGGTACCGGGAGGGAGTGAGGGTTCAACAGGGAGCCCCTGATGCTAATGACTATGCTTGTGAGCTGATAAGCCTAAAATAAGAACAAGGCCTAGAGCAGCATTGTGCCTGGGAATTTCCTCCTGTCAGCCTTCATGTTACTCAAATGTGGCCAGTCTCGAAGCCAAACTCAGCATGTAAATGCAATGCCTTCCCCCCAGCGTGGGACACGACACCCGGGGATGAGCCTCCCTGGCACCGAGGGACCACTATCAACTACCAACTGATGATGTAACTGGAAAATGACCTTATACGGAAGGTTCAATGCGGATCAGCAGAATATCCCTGTCTACATAAAATAACATGACTTTAAAATGCTGTTTGACCTAATGTAAGGGGGAAATGGAAAGGAGAAATGAGTTTATATGGCTACGAGTCTCTAAAAAAGAGTCTGGAGGCTGTCAGAAGGATTGCCCTTATGCACAACTGAGCAGAGTCTGAGAGACAGATAAAGCAGATACAACCCCCAGATATTGGTTCCTTTGAGGGCTAAAGAGACCCATGGGAGTTATGGTCATGGCCGATGGGGTTAACTACTAGGTCAGAGGGCCCCTCTTTGGAAATGGTGTTTATGTGTGATGAATCTGGACTCAGATGGGATCTCTCTTCATAAGACTTTCATGCTAATGTGCTGGAGGTGCAGTTAGTGTTGGAGTTTAAGATATATTTTGGGGATTTGAATCTCTGGACTGACAATGTGATAGCCAGGTCCTGAGCCTCAACAGACTCCAGCACCTACAATCTGATTTATTGGACTTACCACACTCAGCTAAGATGGAGTTGAAGAAGGACAACCACCACACCATGGAGCCTAGAGTGATTACAACTGAAAGTGGGAGGATTGCATCCAGCATCCATGTGGAATCTGAGCCTCCTCTTGACATAGAGGTGCAATGGATACAACCAATCCAATGTCCACATAGAAGAGGTGGCATTGGATTGGGAAAAGTCGACAGGGTGGCTGATGGGTATGGGGAAATACAGGAAGAGATGAGAGGTGGAGGCGTCTTTGGGACATGGAGCTGCCCTGGATGGTGTTTCAGGGGCAATCACCGGACATTGTAAATCCTCACAGGGCCCACTGGATGGAATGGGGGAGAGTATGGGCCATGATGTGGACCACTGACCATGAGGTGCAGAGGTGCCCAAAGATGTACTTACCAAATGCAATGGATGTGTCATGATGATGGGAACGAGTGTTGCTGGGGGGGGGGGAGAGGTGGGGTGGGGGGGTGGGATTGAATGGGACCTCATATATATATTTTTTATGTAATATTATTACAAAGTCAATAAAATAAAAAAAAAATTAAAAAAAAGAATATTGGTGAAACCTTACATGTAGACCAATGATCAGAGACATGAGTTCCTAAGGCCATGGTTTCTCATTCTTTGTGAATGCTGCCAACTTCTTAAAGATGAGTGGGATTCCCTGATGAACATGCACATTCTTCTGCATTTAAATTCCCATGAACAAGTCCTTGCTCTGTGGATGTTGCCAGAGCTCATTTTGAAACTTGGACTCTTTACTTTTCTTTGTCCCCCTCGTTGGGTGTAAAAGGGCCAACCAGTTCAATGCTTGGCATATGCTAGATGCTTAATAAACACATCACGAATTCTACTGAATACAAATAACTATGGTGAGGCTGTAGGGATACCTTTTAAAGACTGTTTTACAATGTGCATGAACCCAAGATCCACGCAATTTTGGAGTTGTCAGTTTAGAATTGCTGTCCACAGGAAAACCGTATGGGGCAATTTCTGGGGCAAACATAACTATATTAGGCTGCTAGCTGTACTCGCGACGAAAGTGTTAGGCTTCTGAAAGCAGAACATAATCAAAGGGCTCTTGTCAGATTTTTTAGAAGAATAAACCATTGAGATACACTTTCCTAAATAAATGTTCATATAAAAAAAACTTATCTTGCCTTTCCTAATCCATCCTGTACATAATCAATGATGATAATGACTGTGGTCTTATACAGGTTTTCCCATAAGTAAGATAATTAAGGATCCTGCCTTTCAATTTCAGAGAAATTTGAATTAAGCATTTTATGAGACCATGTGGGTATAGTCTGAATGTACTAGAGAAGGAAATTGAACACTGGGTATTAACGCCCCACTCTTTCTCCACCCTACCTTCCAAGGGCTCGCACAGGGAGAACACTTGTGAACAAGTGCCAACTTGACGTGCTGCTTTGCATAGCCAGCTAACATTTGGGGCCCCTATTAACTTGAAAGAGAGCTCCAGGTGCATTCAAGTTCTGCTGAAGAAATGGAAATTTGGAAGCTTTATTATTAGTTTACACCATTTTCAATTCACGTGAATAAGAGGTGGAGAAAACTCATTGGCATTAACTTCTGTCTTTGTATAACTCTTGCTTGTAGGAATGATGTAAATCTGAATGCAAGCATAGGTTCTGAGACACAAGGGTAAGAACTGTTCCTTCTTTTTTTTTAATTTTATTGACTTTGTAATAATATTACATAAAAAATATATATATGAGGTCCCATTCAATCCCACCCCCCCACCCCACCTTTCCCCCCCCAGTAACACTCCCTCCCATCATCATGACACATCCATTGCATTTGGTAAGTACATCTTTGGGCACCTCTGCACCTCATGGTCAGTGGTCCACATCATGGCCCATACTCTCCCCCATTCCATCCAGTGGGCCCTGTGAGGATTTACAATGTCCGGTGATTGCCCCTGAAGCACTAGAACTGTTCCTTCTTGTGGGACTTGACACTGTAGGTCTCCTGGTTTTTCATACTCATGGGCTTCAACAGGAGTGTTTAAAGAAATGTTAATATAGGTCTGACACTTTAGCTAGTTGGAGTCCTTTAGAATTAAGGAGCAGAAAACCATTCTTAACAAGTGAACATGGCAGAATTTATCAGAAATATAAGGAATAGCTCACAGGACCCAGGGATAAAGAGGTGGAACCAGAAGTAAGGATATCACCAGGAGCCACAAGAGCTGCTGACAGCTCAGGTTTTATAAATGTGCATTTGGTTCCTTTATTTCTCTCTATTGGGGTCTTGGTTTCACTAATACACACACGCACACACATGCACGCACATATATTTTTTAGGAGGTACTGGGGATTGAACCTGGGACCCCGTACGTGGGAAGCAGGTGCTCAACCACTGAGCCACATCCACTCCTTAAAGGTTGTTTTTTTCATTTGTTTGTGTATTTGTTTATTTTTAGGAGGTACCGGAGATTGAACCCAGGACTTCATACATGGGAAGCAGGCACTCAATCACTTGAGCTACACCCGCTTCCTTTAATATATTGAAGTGTTACATGACTGTCATTGTCATGGCACCAATTTTTATTAGGCCTCCATTCCAGGGAGCAGAAAGACTGCCTACTATTTCTTTCATTCTTTTTTTGAAAACTTTTAAAAAATTGTAGATATATATACACAACACAAAATTTTCCATTTTGGCCACTTTCAAGCCTACAATTCAGTGGTATTAATGACATTTACAGTATTGTGCTACCACCACCCCCCCAGCCATTAGTCCACATTTTTCACCACCTCCAACAGACTCTATATCCAGTAAATAATAGCTCCTCTCCCCTACCTGCCCCTTCCCTATAATCTACTGAAATCTACTCCTTCTCTATGAAATTTGCCTATTCTAGATTATATAATATTTGTTTTTTTTGTGTCTTGCTTATTTTTACCATGATGTCTTCAAGGTTCATCCATACCTACTATTCTTTTTGACAATCAAATTGTAACTGTTCATTGGTGAAGGGATGTTAAATTTGGTATTATTTAGCATATCTTATACACATTTTAAAAATAAATCTCCAATTCAACCTTAAATCTCTGGGAGATATGTTTTGATTGGTCAAGTTTCAGGTTCAAGACAGGTACCCAAACCTTGCTGAACAAGGGGAAAATACAGATATAAGCGTTTCCTTTTCCTCTTTTTTTTCCCCTTTTCTTTTAAAGCAGGGGTTCTTAACCTTTTTTGTTTCATGGACCCCTCTGCCAGTCAGGTGAAAACCATGGATCTTTTACTAAGTCCACACTATACTGTGTATTATTTAGTAAATATGTCACACAGGCACCAACATGTCCCCACAAGAATAATGTTTTTTTGAATTTTCGATTTGAGTTCACGGAACTCCTGAAATTTTCCCACGAGCCCCTTGGGTTAAGAACCCCTGTTTTAAAGGGTGTGGATGCCTATTCTACAAGGCAGCCAGTGCCAGCAGGAAATTCCCACTTTCTCTAATCAGAAATGTTGCAAGATCAGCTGAAGTCTTCCAGTGATCAAACATGCTGCTGAGATTTCAGTTAGGGGGTGTTCACGGTGGGCTCAGGGCAGGCTTTATTTCCTCTCTCCCTCTCTCTCTCTCTAATCTTTTACTATCTTTGTGTGCTGAAGTTTTTGCATGACCAGCCTGTTGGTCCCATTTCTCTTCTCAATTTCCCTTCCCTCTTGTCTCTCCCTTCATGTCCGGGGAAATGGTGTTGGACTAAGCAGCGGTTCTCAGACCCAAGTCTTTGTCAGAGTCATTGAGAGGGCCAGCTCAAACACAGACTCTGGGCCCCACTGGCCGAGGTTCTCCCTCAGTGTGCCTGGGGCAGGACCTGAGGATTTGCATTTCTAACAAATTCCCAGATTTTCCTTGGTGCTGCTGGCCTGGGGACTACAACTGGATAAATATTGGATTGGAAGGTGGAAAGGATTCCATCACGAAACCGTTGATAATTATCCTCATTTCTGCCCTATTTGTTGGGTGCTTTGGGGTCATCATGAACAACAGCCACTGGTTGAGGGGCTACTGTATCGAAGGCAGTAAATCGACCAGCAAGATTAAGATGTGCTTCCAGGGCCCTGCAATCTAGCAGGAGAAATGAGACAGAACTGTTGTGATCATCGCTCTCCCTTTCATGGTCTTGGACATCGTCCTTCTATTAAATTAGTTTTCTCATGTGTAAACAAGGATGATAACCATCATATCAACTTTGCAGAGCTGGTGTGAAGATTCAAGTAGGTGATGCATACATAAACTTAAAAATCCTAGGATATATTAGCTATTATAGCTTGTTCTTAATGTACTTGGAGTTTCCGGCTCTTAAAATGTGACTCCCATGAATCGTTCCCTCATGGACTGACTCCAGTTCTTCCTGCCTTCCTGGATGTCCCACAGAGGGGACTTTCTGGCCATCCAGTAACACTGCTGAAGCTCCAGACTCTTGCTATAGCTGTAATAAGCCATAGTAGCCTTGACATACTTCACTAGTCCACTGAAACCTGTCCTTCCTTGAGTTGCCACGCGCTGTCATAGGCTTATCTCACCTCTTGCCTGCAGACCTGCTTTGCTTTCTTCTTTGAGTCAATTCACACTTCAGCCAGAGTTATCTTTACTTTAAGGAAGTGAGATCATGCTATTTCCTTGTTCGGGCTCTTTCAATGGCTTCACATTGCTGTTAGGTCAACAAGAGCCTGCATAATTTGGGTCCCACCTTATCTCTCCAAACTGGTTCTATATGAACCTTCTCCTCCAGAGCCATGTGAACTTCCCTTCTGTTGCTGGACCATGACAAGCCCTTTTCTAACTCAGTTCTTCCCCCTCTCTGGAAAATTCTTTCCCTAGCTTTTCCCATAGCTGATACATTCTCTACCTTTGGGACTCATTTGACTGTTGCCCCTCAGAAGCTCCTTCTATCATTCCATCTTGCTTGTTCCTTTGATAGCCTCTTATAATCGGTTTTGATGTGTTCTCTGTGTTTACTCTTTCACTTTTAGCTAGCCTGATATACAATAACCTTCCCCAAGAGCAGCCAACCATTTAGTGAGTTCTGTATCCCCTTGCCTGGCACAGGAACTGTTATGTGGGATCCACTCAGTACACGTGCAGAACAAAGAAAAGGTTGAGTACTTCTATCAATAAGGGCAGAGGGGAGCACCATCAAGGTGGTTCCTCGTTTCTCTCCTTCTTTAGGACAACCAGCCTAATATGGTTAGATTCATCTTTCTTTAAACACTGCTTTTATTTTATTACTTTCCATATGAAGAGGCTACTAGAACTCTTTTTTTTTCTCTTTTAACTATTGAGTCTGTAGTGCCACTGTTGTACATATGTGAGGTGATAGTTACATGCTGACTTTGAAGTTATTAACTCTTTGATGCTGGGCAAGTCATATTAATCACTGTAAACCTTCATTTCTTTCTCCATAAAGGGTAAAGGCTCCTGAATTATAGTGAGGCTTGAGAGAGAGGATAATATGTAAAACTCTCAGCATACTGCCACCGAGAGCAGAGAGAAAGCTGAATGGGTGTTAGCTACCCAGCATCCACATCTGTTCCACATGAAGACTTCTTCCCATTCAGATGTCTGCGTGCAGTGTTTGCCTGACATCATCACACTCATCCTTTCTGCTGCATTGGCCCATGCTCTCCCCACAACCCCCTCCCCAAGCAGTAGTAATTGCACCCCTCCTTTGTACTTTCTTCAATCCCACCCATCCTTGAACATCCAGCTTAACATCCTGTCTCCACTCTGAAGCCTACCCTGCGCCCACAGTCATAACCTCCTAACTGAAACCTTGTTAATGTGTTTGGTCACTGGGAATAGAAGAGCTTTAACAGTCACTGAATTTTTATGTTGTGCCCAGCTCAGTGCAAGGAGGATACTTCCATCTTTGTTATCTTATGTCTTGACTGGACGTTTTCAAAAGAATCCTATCCTGTGGGTACTGTTCTTTCTGGTTTCCAGATGAGAAAACTGTGGCTTAGTAATATGTCATGAGCTAATAAGTGGCACCAGCTGGTTTTTAGCCTAGAATGAATCAATTAGAAAGTTATTGTGGTTTATAAACAAAACAAAGTCTAAGGGAGAGCTAAAATGCTATGAGCAAATGCCCACAAACACAGAAAATGAGGTCATCACACACAAGTACACGCATGCACACATGCACGTTTATATGCGCACTTACACAAGATGAGTATATCCAATGTAGAGGAGGAGGATGGCACTTACCAAAAGAGGAGACAGGAACATGTATGTCCAAAGATGGGTTCCTAAGCCAAAGGCAGGCAAAACCATGCGAGAGTTGGGAAGAAGCACCAGGGTTGGCACTCTCGTGCTTGGGCAGGTCAGGGGAGAGGGGAGAGCACCTGGGTCTCCAACACCCTTGGATCTACATCCCTGCTGAACAGAGTGTTCAACTTTCTTAATTCAAGGCTGTTTGGGCCTTCACTGTTTAGAGTTGCTAGGATCATAGACAATAATACCGTAACTCTTACCCAACTCTACCCATTTTACAATTGAATGTCTGATATGGAGAGTGACAGATGGGTTTCCCCAATTCACTAAAACACTCTCAGTTCCCTGATTCTTGGTCCAGTGCTCTTTCCTTCTCAAGGCTCTTTCTCAATGTTGGCACCCAAGGTACCAGGGCAGTCAACCTAAGGATAGAGAGGTGACCAAAAAGAAAGGTGAGAGGAACACAAGCACATAAGGCACAGGTCAGGTTGAACAGTGGAGGACAGGCAGTGGGTAAGTAGTGGGGCAGGAAGGGGGTTCTGTGTCAAAATGATTTAAGTATCAAATCAGCCAGGCTTGACTTGTATCAGTGGATCTCAGCCCTAACTGCACAATAGAATCATCTAGCTAACTTGCACAAAAATGCCAATTTCTGAACCCAACAGCAGACAAACACACTGATTTACTTAGTCTGGGTTGGAGTCCAGGTGCTATATTTTTAAAGGGCCCAGGTGATCCAAATATTAATCAAGTGGGAAAAAATATATGTTATATGAAACCTTAGCCTAGTGATTCTTCAGGATTGGTGCTAGAACATGCAGCATCAGTATATCACCTGGGAACTTGTTAGAAATGCAAATTCCCACCCCCTTTCCAGACCTACTGATTCCAGAAACTCTCTGGGTAGGGTCTGAGAACTGTGCTAACAAGCTCTGAAGGTGATTTTGAAGCACCTGAAAGTTGGGAACCCCTGCTTTAGCCAGGCTATGGTATTTAATGAAGGTGCAACTATGCTAATTTATTTTACATTTAGTAAAGGTTAGGATATTTTTCTTCTTTCATTAAAAAATTTCGTGAACTTCTTCATTCAAAAGTTCAGGTAAGAAGGAAGTGGATGTGGATCAAGTAATCGAGCTCCTGCCTACCACATGGGAGGTCCCTGGTTCAGTTCCTGGTACCTCCTAAAGAAGACAGTGAGCTGGTGTGATGGGCAGGTACAGCAAGCTGATGCAACAAGATGACAAGGAGAAAAACATAATGAGGGACACAATAAAGCAGGGAACAGAGGTGGCTCAAGTGATTAGACACCTCCCTCCCATATCAGAGGTCCACAATTTGGTTCCTGGTGTCTCCTAAAGAAACAAGAAAGATGAACAGACACAGCAAGTGCAAATAATGAGGAGGTAGGAAGAAAAACAAGTTTAGATAAGACACAATCTGAAGAGATGATACACAACTTCCTTCAGTTGTGTTCACCTTTACCACTGACATCATTAGAATGGATTGACCAGCAATTGGATAATAGAATATTAAATATCAGAACACAAATGGATGCCAGATACAATTGAAAGTAAATTATTTTATCGGTAGACTGCCTCACTAAAAATCTTCCATTTCCTAGAGACAGCTGTGTGGCTCTTTCTCTTCTTGTTTAGCAAGGTGGTTATAAGGCAACCATAGTACCTATACCTTGTGGGCTCTCAAATCATATAAAATTCATAAAATGAAATACACCTGTAAGAATGTCCCTAGAAAACCACCTGGAACCTTCTTTACTCCAGAATAAAGGATCAGGTGTTACAGAACAATTGTATTTCCTGGAGAAAATTTTGTTTGCTCTTCTGGTTATTAGATCACCTCTAAGTACAGTTTGAGGTATGGATGTTGATCTCTTACCTCAAGTTCTTGTTATTTTTCAGTTCTCCTGCCCAGTTTTTTAAAAATGTAAACAATTCATATTAGGGAAAATTCCATGTAAATCTCAGCCTCTTTGAAGGGAGTTAAGCACACATAGGTTGTCATTTTAGTTGGCAGGGCTGTTTTCACATCTAACCACTGACGACTTGCTTGATAAACACAGACAGATAAAAGCAGCAAAACAGTGCTTTTTTTCAAGTGGTCATATTTGATGTTATTATCTTCTAGTTCCCCCAAACAAATACATCTGAAATGAGTAACTGGTATAATTGAAATAATATTCTTAAAGTACTCTGTCTTGTCTTAGGTTCTTTAACAAATACACACACAGACACATAATCCCAATTAATGATTTCCAGTGGTGAAAATCTTTTAATAAAATTTTATCTTTATACTCTACTCCCTCTTTATTCCATAGAACACTTGGTTTTATTTTCCTTTAAAGTATATGAAAAACGTGGCTCTTTAATTTGACTTTCCCCCGAGTTAAATGTGGAACATTCACTTTTTATGATTAGCAAGACAGTTTTCAAGGAGTAAAACCTATGAAATAATATAATGCCTTTCTATAAACTATAAAGCATGCTGATTTTTTTAAAGGGGTGAAAGTGAAATATTTTATAAAATCCTAATGTAATGTGAAATACCTTTTATATCTACATCTATTACATAAAAAGCAGTAAAATGCAATCATGAAGTTAACCCTGCAAATTGAGCCAAATTGTGCTTTGGGAGGGATGGTTTGGTGGCAAATCTGAAGTCTGGCTGTGTTGATGGGAGATTTTCCTGCGTTCAAGGCCGGGAGAGCCATTTTTAAGACTTTCTCCATTAATGTTCATGAAATTATGGCACTGGGCAGGTTGGTCTTTTGAATAAAAGTGAAATGTATATAAAATGCAGAGAACCCAATTGGGCATATAGTAGTTAGTCAATGCGTATTTGTTGCATCTGAGTCTGATAACCATGGTCCTTGCCTTTGAAAAATGTAAACTCGTGGAGAAAGAAAGAGCTGGTAAGTTATCGCCATGGTGACCCAATTGCTTTATTCATTTATTCTTCAGTTCTATGTTAAACAGCTACTAGGGGCATGGTCTCTGCTAAGGGCTCAGGTCCTACCCTTAACTAAAGACCAGACATCTTAAAACCATAATTGCACCTCCAATCTTCTTTAGGCCATAGCAGAGCTCACACTCCTGGGTGAAGATCTCTAAACTGTCAATCTCTAAGAAGCACAAGGGAGCAAAAGACGTAAAGGGTCAAGGGTATTTCTCTATTCCTTTGTACCGACTGGGGAGAGTGGTTGAATTTCTTTCCCAAGAAAACATTCTCTGTACTCTTATATTGCTGTCGATTGAGAAATTTGGTGGCAGATTTCTCCCATCCTCAGATGCATTTCCCTTTGCAATGCATCTTTGTTTACTTCTTTTACCCATGGTAAAATTTATTTTTCCACCTCTTGAATCTAGGCTGGACTTGTGGTGGTTTCTTTGTCAGATAGGTGTAGCAGAAGTATTATAAAGAACTTCCAAGTCTAGACCTTAAGAGGTCTTGCAACTTTCACGGCTATTCTCTTAAAATCCCCTATCGGAGAACGAGAAGACACGTGGATATCCATCAAGGTGCCACAGCCAAA
Organism: Dasypus novemcinctus; assembly: GCF_030445035.2. NCBI lineage: Eukaryota > Metazoa > Chordata > Mammalia > Cingulata > Dasypodidae > Dasypus > Dasypus novemcinctus. Next base: position 40,854,404 of record NC_080694.1, read on the forward strand.
GGCCAGAACCAATTGCCAGGCCTATGATTAAGGCATCTTAGACCTTCCAGCCAAGGTGTGTGTAGTCACGCTATTGTAGCAGGTAGAGGAACTGTCCAGCAGCCCCACTGAATGGTGAGAAAAAATTGTCATTGTTGCCTGCTATGTTTTGGATAGTTTGTTTCAGAGCAGTAATTAACTGCTACAAAGATGCTCACATTCACTTAAAGCTGTCATTCTGAAATCCATCTAGCTTGCCACAAAATCATAGCTCACAATTACCAGTGATTCTATGGCACCCATTTTTGGTTTTTTGAAAAATGGCCAAGAATCAAGGCTGGATGATGAACGTGTGTGTGTGCGCGTGCAGGAGCGGGCACCTGTGCTGTAATTTAGATAATATGAGACACGGTGGGTTTAGAAAGCCCAAATGGGTTTTGTGAGGTGACAGTGGCTGCGATGTACCCTTCCTCTCCATTGTTGCTTCAGGATTGAAAGTAGCAAACGATACACGTAGCAAATTAAATAGACTCTTTGATGGACGCTTCCAGTGTTCCAACACATTCTCGTTCTTGCCAAGGATCTAAGCCCCATGTATCAGATGTAGTAACAGCTGGATAGATGAAAACTTTTCAAACACGTACTATGGCAGCATTCACTTTCTGAAAAAGGTGAAGTCCATTTACACTCCTCATTTAGCTGAATGAGAACGAGTCATTTGCTTAATGGATAATTTTAACTTGATTTCCAATAAGTGGATTAAGTAATTGAAGAATTTCAAGACACGGTAGAGTATTTGTTGAAGCACTTGGAAAAGGAACCAGAGCCAGGTCTGCCAGCAACTTAAGATGGAAAATTCCTATTAGTCAACCTATCGATAAGGCTTCATTATTAAGCAACCTCGTAATGGCCTGGCTTCTGAGGCTGTCATGTCACAGGCATTTGCAATGTTAGACCAAGGTTGCAGGCTACCCTGATAGGCCTCATGCTGTTAGTCCACTTTGTTAAATAGAAGTTGATTTTATATTTAGCTGTGCATGGAGTGTACAGATGAAACAAATCACTCCTATAAGCTCAACAAGATGAATAGTTGCTGTTGCAAGCTATCAAGGAGCTGGATGCAAGATTAATATGCAGTCCCAAGTTCCACTTCCCGCAATTTTTATTGATTGTGTGAAAAAGTAGTAAAATTCATGATTTCTTAGGTGAGTTAGATTGAAACTCTTGCATAGCTATAGTAGATGTAATTTCTCTGAAATGTACCATTTATCTACGAATATAGCTTTTCGTTTGGGACCGAGTGCAATGAATTCTATGATGAGAGGCAAGCCTTTCTGATGGTACTCTTTTCTACAAGTATACCCTGGTTCCCAGGCTAGCTTCTTTGCTCTCTTTGGTCTTTGCCAAGTTGCTTCTTTGGGAGAATTTTCTAAATGCCCCTTCCTACTGTGGTTCACATACCAGGACTTATTTGGTGTTTTGTTTTTCCTTTCCCACAAACCACAAAAGATTGCATTTTGATGTATCTTAACATTAAGATCTTTCTGCTAACATCTGAATGGCATTCCAGTTAATTTGACACAGCACCCCTTCTACTTTAAGTAGGCTTTAAGAAGAGAGAAAAGGCTATTAAAACCTGCCCTTATTTATTTTACTTTACAGTAGGGGCCTTAGGTTTTGTTTGAATGACCAAGAGGATTAGATCAGGATTGGTTCAGGGCTTATCCTCCAGTTGTATGCCATTCAATAAGATTGGAAAAATAGATGGACACATTTGAACTAGTTCACTTCAGTGTTTTTCTTTCTATTGATTGTTTTAGTAAATCCTTGCTTTCTGTTCCAAATATTAAATTGGAAAGTTCATGGCTATGTTCTGTTTTAGATCCTATATCCTTTTCCATGACTTGATCACAATGGCAAAACTTACTCACGGATAATATTGGGAATTGTTCTCCCCTCATCTCCTTTTTATAATTGTATTTACATTTATCAAAGTTTGGCTGCATAAATCAAGGTGCAAAACCTATTAGTATAGATTGATCCCCTAAATTCTTCAGGCGAGTTAAGATTTGCAGCATATTGTGGGCTTTGAAACTTGAAGCCACTTTCCTTTGGTTCAGGTCCACCTCAAGTCTACACTGTGCCTGAGGTTTAACCTTTGACTATTTAATCACTTTATTTGTAATCCTTCACTTCAAAAACATATTGCAATATAGTGGCTCTAGTTACTATATTTCTCATGTTCTCAGTTCAGTTAGGTTCTATTTTATATGTAGTGGTATTTTTTAAGCCCGCAAATTATATACCCTATTTATGACTTCTCCATCACTCTCTGTGTCTCCTCCTTTGGCTTCTGCTGCCTGACTGCAACTGAATTTCCTCTGCTAATAAGGACTCCAGTCATATAAGATTAAGGAACCCCCAAATTCAGTTTGGCCTCAGCTTCGAAGATCCTTTTTACAAATGACTCCACACCTACAGGAATAGGAGTTAGGATTTGAACATGTCTTTGTGGGCGACATGGGTCAACCTACTGCAGTTGATTTGATCACTTGAGTGAATGGAGGTGATGATGTGATCCACACACTGGATCTCCTGCAAAGGCGGAAAGCCTCTTGACCCTGGGCAGTATAAGTAAGGACAGAAACTTTTCTGACAGCATTTCCCATTTCAAGCCCTGTTCCTCCCTATTTCTTATTACCATTTAAAGACATTTGCCTCGGTTTTGTCGTTATTGTTGTTCCTTAAATATTGCCTTGGGTTTTAATACTCTGATTTCCAAACTGTTTTCTGACTCAGGTGTATTAAAAGTCTAATGATTTATTTTACTTGGTTGGATTAATAGTTGATTGTTACTGCATGTTATTATTTTATGAAGAATAATGCAATAGCTTTTCTAGTGATAATTTTGATACTGAATGTATGTATGAACGTGTAATAACCCCTCTTGGATGCGATCAGGGCTTCTTAACCTTTCTTGTTGCATGGACCCCTTTGCCAGTCAGGTGAAAACCACACACCCCTTACTAAGTCCACACTATACTGTGCACTGTTTAATAAATATAACACACCTACACCAACACGTCCCACCAAGAATAATATTTTTTTGAATTTCAATTCAAGCTCGTGGATGCATTGTTAAGAATCCTTGTTCTACGCTGACATAATTGTGCTCAGCTGGATGTGGCTGGAAAAAACATTCCCTCCTCTCTACCCCCTACATCATATGCTACCTTATAATTTCCATTTCGCCCATCTAGAGATTTGAAAATCATTAGACAGAGTACAAATAATCTCAAAGGTTTCCTTATTTCCCATGTTACATCTTATTTCCATTCTGTGGTACTGTTCAGTTGTAAATGGCTTGTTTAGATTTGCCACCATATTTAGGTCTAAAAGAATAATCATGTAAGTTTAGGCACACATTTATAGAAATGACTAAGTACTTGTGGGTCTACTTTTGTTTGCAGATCTAAAACCTAAATATAGAGAGTACAAGGTTAAGCTGTCCTGGAAGAATTATAATTTTCCCAAAATCCATTTAGGTGCTAGTATCACATCAGATGCTCTCAACCCGCCTTATCCTCTTTTGCTCTTAAAAACATCTTAATTTGTTATTCCACTAAATGAAGGTTACTGCTTTTAGTTGTTTATATTTTTATATGTTTATATTACTTTTAAGGCATGGTAAAAAGTATTTTAGCCATACACTATAAATATCATATTTGATTAATCCTAGATCTATCATGGCATTGAAAATATAGGGAAATATAAAACATTCTGTGTAAAACCTCTTGATGTGTAAATTCTAAGCTTTCTTCTATGAAAGGAGATTCTACTACCAATGAAATTTCCTTCCAGGTTACCTCTTTCTACAGTGTTGGTATTATGGCAACAACTATTATATCCATGCAAGCGGATGTTGGGCAAAGCTGTCCTACTTTAACACTGGGTTGGAGGACTGTGGTCCTAAAAATACTGCTTTGAACCCCATTTAGAATTACCTAATGCCTAAAAGCACACACATCACAAACATCCACAGACCCTCACACAGGGAAAGAGAGAGGGAGAGAGGGCAGGCTTAAGCCCTTCTGCTACACAGAATTTAGCAGCCATTAAAGAAATGATTGCTTTATTTCAGAAGCTTGCTCTAATTAAACATTAGTCATACGCTCTCCTTTGACCCCTGATTCCTGTGTTAAAAATCACCATCCCAAAAGGCTTACTTTATGTATCCCATAATTAGAAGAAGTTCCCGGAAGAATGCAACATTTTACTGTGTTGTTGCTTTCTGAAAAGGAAAATATATACGTAAATATTTATATATGCACAAATTTGTGTTTGTGGATTTCACAATATTTTTGCAGTCACATTCCAAAAAGCATGAAGGAGATGAGAAAGTATGGGTGATGCTGGGGAAAGGAAACTAGAGAAAGGAAAACAATAGGTACAAATTTCTACCAGTTTCCTCAGGCATCCATAGCAGCTGCTTAATGATACATGTATCATTATATCCTGGAGTAGTTGGAGGGCAGAAACAGACTTGATTACACTACAGACAATTGTTTCACAATAATTCTGGGCCATTTTTCATTAGCTGTCTCCCCTCACAGCAAAACAAGGGGTAATTTTTTTTAAGAGACAAAACAAAACAAAGCAGAACACCCGTATACCATCGTAATGTTGTCCAGCAGTTAAAGATTTTTAATAATTCATCATGCGAAACATTTTGGGTTAAATGCTAAATTTCTCAACTATGACAACAAGAGGGAAAAAAGAGGTGAGCTTAACTTGATTTGATGAAAACAATAGGATATATAAAAGAAATTGCATGCTCCTTTTTCGTGATTTGTATGTACATTTTTTTATTATCCTGCCCTTGTCTGACAGATTTTGTCACTAGCAGGTGGCATAAAAAAGGTTTGGTTTGAGCAAAATTATTAAGAAGTTGATTTCTTTTTTTTTTTTTTTTAATTCATAGAAAACTTCCCTCCTATATCAGATGCCAGCTGACTCGCTCCTTGTTAAAGTCCACTTTTAAGTCTTCTTTCTAAGGAAGATGGAGAATTCCTTAGAAAGGAATCCTCTTTTAAAGAGGAGCATTGGGTAAATGTGGATTTTATCTTTTCCTTGAGATGATCATCATCCTAATAAGTAAAGATTTCTAATGGAATATCTTCAACTGCCTATGAGAAGCTGCCATGCACCATGATTTTCCCATATAAGAGATCCTAAGCCAGGGGCTCTTTTTTAAAAACAAAATATTTTTAGAGAAGTTTTAGATTTACATTTACAGAAAAAGTATACCGAATGTTTAGGGAATTCCCATATAACACCCCCACACGTGCAGCTTCTCCTGTTATTAACATTTTAGATTTGTGTGGTACATTTGTTACAGTTGATGAACCAACATTGAAGCACTGCTCCTAATCAAAGTCTATAGTTTACATTATGGTTTCCACTTTGGGCTGTAGAGTTCCATATGTCTGGACAAATGTGTATTGTCATGTGTTGGTCATTGCAGTATCATACTGAAGAATCTCACCACCCCAAATATGTCCTGTGTTCCGTCCATTCATCCCTCCTCCTCCCTTCTGAACTCCAGTCAACCACTACCTCCATGTCAATGTGACAGGTTCTCCCGTTAACACAAGATAATAACTATGATAACAATAAATCTACTTTGGTCCCATGCCCCTTGTGGTTGAGGGATTTTGGATGATGTCTGTTCTGACTGCTTCAGGCTGAGAAGGAACTTCGATATCAGATGCAAGGGATTATTTTTCTTGCAGTTGAAGATATTCCTTGCTTTTTGGGGTGGGACTTGTTCATCATCACCGTTTTGTAGGTTTTCCAGGGCAAGCCTGAAGAACCATAACTCTGCTGGGATTCAGGACTCAACCAGCCTATGAACAGTCTGAAGATATAAGTCTCTAAGAACTATACCTAATAGGTACTTTGAAAATTATAGTTTCCAATGTAAGTAGCAGAAGAGTAAGTGAGGGGTTCTTAACCCATTTTGTTCATGAACCCCTTGGAAAGTCTGGTAAGGCTTTGGAACCCTACTTAGAATCCCCTCCCTGAATGCATAAAACACAATACATAGGACTACAATGGAAATCAATTTTATTGAAATAGAAATCAAAGTATTTAAAATTATTACATAGTTCTATGTGTACTTGTTCATTCATGCATTCAATAAAAATATTCATAGGGAAAGAAGTCTAATGACAACAGTACTTTCAAAGCAATGATGAGCATGAACAATATTTTAAGATAGTTTTAAGATCTCTAATGCCCTGTGAATCTATCTGTGACAAAACTTCAGTATTGCGAAGACGATCATGATTTGCTGCCTACATTAATAACTGGTGGGAATGCTAACTTTAAGTTAAAGGCGAGTGAAAATGTATATGTGCTCTTTATTCCATGCAAGTTCTTGAGCTGGACTCCACTCTTTTCAATGCAAACTCACTTCTTCTTTCTTTCTATGAAAACAGTGTAAATGAAACAAAAGTCTCATTAAAAGGATGTGACAAAAAGTGTCAAATAATAAAGCTTATCAAATGTGGGGACTACTCTTACAAACAGCTAACAGCTGGTACACAAATTCCACTATGGAAGCAATCAGGTTTTAATGTAAAAACATGTGATTTTGTTTACATGCATTCCTATTTCCTTCCTGCTTTGGCACTTTTTGCACGGCAGTGAGGAACAGAGAAGGTACAAATGTCAACAGTCAAAAGGCCGATGTCGACTGAAAAGGCTTCCATCTGGAATTGGGTTGTCGTTTGCATAAGAGGTCTAACTGGCACAGTTGTCTCCAAGCTGCCGGGTTCCCCAGTGAATCACCTTATATTCAACATGCCTGTTCTTGACCCTGGAACTTCACAAGGTCCAGTTCTCCTGTACCTGGGTCTGATCTTTCCCAAAGCTTTCCTTGACAACCCCATCCTTCCATCATCCTCTGCTTTCCCCATATTATTCTTGTTGTCAGAGCACACATTTTGTGCTTGATAATGTGGTCTGGTGCATGTTGTCTATGGTTTGAAGTTTTGGATCACATTTATATTTCTTACAAGTATATAGCTTAGAAGGCATATGGAAATTTCTTACTAAGTTCTGTCTTTCCCTCTGCGACTTTAATATGGAGAGCTGTGTGTGTGTGTGTATGCATGCATGTTTATAGGAGCAGTTACTCATTATTTTTAAATTTGTGTTTTTTTTTCTGAAGCATGATGTCAGTCTCCCCCACAAACATTTAATTAAAGGTGCGAATTTTGTTTCTCTACTCGTTTAAAAAATTATCCACTTTTCTGTTGTTTTTTTTTTTTTTTTTTGTAATTTTGTGGAATGCTTCATCACCTCCATCCAAAATTCTCATCTTGATAGCATATGTCGTCGTACTTGAGTGATGAATCAACCACATTTGCTCCTCCACTGCAGGCATGGTGTAGGGTCTCCACACATCATGAAGAAGTTGATATTCTTGAATAGGTAGGTAAGACTGACTCCCTCTGGGACCCAAGATAAGTCACTGGGGTTCATGTAGCTGGAGATCCAAATGGCAAAGAACTGATGTGTGAAAAACTCTTTAGATGGCTGCACATTGGAATTGTTTGTGGCGTACTGTTGGCATTCAGTTGTGCTGAATATCAATGAAGGAGTAAATGTTATGCAATCACATCTCTCTTCCTTTAAAGTCCATCTGAACCATGTGGAGCCCCACGGTCTTGAATGGGAGGCTCATATTAAATTTTTCGTGGTTTTGACCTTCACGTTGGCCACATCTTGCTCCTTGTGTAGGCTGCAGAGGGCATCATGGTTGTGTGGGCCCTGTTGTGTCCTGTAAGCTGTTTATGTGACAAAATCCAATGGCAATGTGGAAACAGGCCATGCTGTGTTCTTGGTCATGGTGGATCATTGCTTATGTGGTATTTATGGTATTTACAATCCTTAATGCCGCTTCTTGGTGATGTGCACCCGACATCTCAGGCATTGCTGTTATTTGGTGATAGGAATTTACTCGGCTTCAAATTCCTATCTAGGCCAGGACTTGCCTCACTGCACGTTGTCTTCTAGTTCATGCTGTTGGCTTCTCTGGGATACAAAGAAATTATTTTAGATATCAAAATACAAATTCAACACATGGCAGGAAATGAGTATGGCAATATGTTTCCTATTTCTAATGCTGGTGGAAAATCTTTTGGTGTTAGATGGTGTTCTCCAGTCAACAAAATCTTGCACAATTTTTGATTCAGCTGAGAAGAGGTACCTTACAGGGAGGAGAGTCTGTACATCTAGGACAACTTGGATATTTCTAAAAAGGATCCTCAGCCCCCCGCCCCTACAAAACCTTTATTCCCTGTCATTTTTGGAGACACCATTTTTTTTTCCTAGAGCAACATTATTTTATAAGTTAATTTTCCTTTTTAACAACATGGATGTTATTTCTCCTCATTCATCTAAGTCATTTTTATGCCCTCGTAGAAAGTTTTGTCATTTTCTTCAGAAGAGTCTTGCAGTGATTCTTCTGAATCTCTTAATGAGTTCATAGCTGCTGTTGCTATTGTGAATAAAATTGTATGGAATTTAATCTTACCTGGTTTGAAATTTTGATTTCAAAATTGAAAATACTCTGCCTCCTTTCCTTTAAAATAAACCAAGAGGGCCCAATTGACAGAACTAGGTGAGCCTTAATAATGGCTACTAGGGAAGAGGGAGAGAAGAAAATGGCAGCAGCAGCAGCAATGAAAAAGTACTATATTGACCTATGCAGAGATATTCCCAGAAGCAGTCTAGAGGATTTCTGTAAGATCTCAGAGGTATGGGAGGTTGTGGTTCAGAGTTGGCTCTTGTGGGTTAAAGAAAGCTCAGGAAAGGCTGTCTGCAGTTCTCTGGAAAGGCAAGTGGGAATGGACGTGCACCAGGTCTCGACACTTGGATGAGCACAATGGTTGTCAGGGCACACGCTAGTGAGGAAATTTTGTGAAAACACAGAGACCAGGCACATGTGACAGTGACAAAGCCTTGAAGGCGATCATCTTTTAATGAAATAGCATCTAAAAATGTGAAAAGAGGAAACAAACAGAGTTTGGGTAGGAAATGGTAAATTCTGCATGGCTGAGATGTGAGATAACAGAGAAAGGCAGGAAGAGAAATATCTGGAGAGGTAAACTGAGGCTGGAGTTTGAAGTACTCCAAGGGCTATACGCAATGGTTTGAAATTTTTTCTACAGAAATACAAAGACCCACCTGAGATCTTTTAGCAGGTGAGTGAAAGAATTATATTTTCTTTATAAAAAAGATTTTGGCAGCTGTATATGCAAGCATTTAGAAAAGTACCTCAGGCTTCTCATCCCCAATTTACTAAGGTTTTTGTTCATCTAATACCATCCATTTGCTTTTCTGCCATCCGTGAAACCAGGAGCCAACCGCACACCATGACAGAGGCAAACCATTATTTTGGCACATAAAGGTAATTTTACATTGTCCCACTGTTGAGTCAGCTGCTTTTTTTTACCTTATGAATTATGGCCCATGATCGATTCAGCAGCTATCAGCTGAATGGGTACCTCGATCTATCTTGTGTCACCTGGCAGTATCTGCAAGGTCTTCAAGATTTGACTAATGGCGTTTGGGGAAGGGAGACTTTATTGGAAATTGGATATGGGGAAACTTGGGATACCTGAGTCCATTTTAAAATTCCCACATAAATTTCCTGGAAATTGAGTACACGCAAATAATAAAAAAAATGGTAAGTCTTTGTTCCAAGGGATTGAACCAAAAAAAGTATCTTTAGAAAGCAGTTTTTAAAGCCCTTAATATGAAGACCTGATTTTCAAAAATAACAGAAGCCAGATGCATCAGAATGTGAGAGATAATAGGATAAGAGAAAAACCTACCTTCTAACTTTCCTCATTAATTTAGGACATCTTAGCCCACATGCTTCAGATGCTTGGAGTCTGGTATCTCTGAAAACAAGTATTAAAAAATACTGAAACAATTCAATCCAAGCCATATAATAGTTCAGAATACTTAACCTAATTAGACTGTAGAGATTGGGGAATAAGAACATTACCAGTAGTTTGCCTTCAATTTATCTCCAAATATTTGCAAAGATCACCCATCACTTTCACTTGGACACAAGAAGCACACAAGGGATGAGCAGAGGGATGAGGCAGCCTGTGGGACAAAGCCATCTCTTTAACCGTGATTCAGCTCGTTCATAGAATGCTACTCTGGGACCAGACTGTCCTTTCTGTGAGTTCTCCCTTCTCAGCCTTGTGAGCAGCGCAGAGTCTCTGTCTGAGAAGGTAAGTCAAGTGGCTGCTGGAACTGGAGGAACAAAGGAGCTTGGTCTTTTGGAATTCTCTCCCTGTGGAATAAATTTAGGAACTCTAATAGAATGGGGAGCCTGAAGGTGCCAACAGGTGGAAACGAGCAGAGGTAGAATGAAGCAATCAAAATGCAAAACCTCAAAGTCCATACCAGCAAGGCTCAGAGTCACAGCCAGAGTCTGCAAGGGTAGCTATGTTAGGACTCCCTGGGATGGCTAAGGAACAAGGTGTGGGAAGTTAAGGAGGACTCACAAGAAAAAAAATCATTTTTAATAGCCTACAAGTCTACTTCCAAAGTCTTAAAAGGATGCTACTCCTTACCTCGCATGTGATACACCTAGTAAAACCATCCACTTATCCACTTGAGCCTGGGTTCTGGAACCCGCAAATGGAATGTCAGGGTATCCATTCTCTATTGTCAAAGTTCTTGATGAGCGTCTGCAGTGTGGGTAGTGAAGATACTTCCTATGGCTGCTGGGAGGATTCTGAGTTTCCTGGAGAAAATAAAAATAGGATGTTGTGTCAGAACCTGCTTGGAAATGAGGGCGCTGATCACTTTAGGAGGATGTCACCTTCCACTTGACTCAAACGCTGACCTGGAAATTGGGGGAAATAATCTTAGTGAACAGTCCAATAAGTTACCACCCTCTTCCCAATTTAGCAAGCATGCATGATAGATCGCTAAAGTCAGCAACATTAGTAAAATATTCAGCACCAGGAAATCTCATGAAGCACATGGGGCATTTTGAGCTGACTTTATTTATGAGCCACTCCTAAGAAATCAGATGCACTCATCTCTCATTTAGTAGGTTTGCTAAACCATCTTCAGGAAGTTGGTTCAGCATTTTCTAACAACTATCCTAATTTAGCATCCAGGATGCCCACTGATACCTCTGAGCTTCTCAAAAGACTGATATTCTACTATGGAACTATTGTGATTAGTAATGGAAGAAATTATAGCATTTGATGTGGAGAAAGTGGCCACAGTTGCTGCTGAGGGTAGAGAGTGGGAAGAAGAGATGTGATGTGGGGGCATTTTCAGGACTTGGTGTAGTCCTGGGTGGTACTGCAGGGACAGATGCTGGACACTGCATGTTCTGCCATGGCCCACTAGCCCATTATCCTTGCGGTGTAGCAGTGCTCCAAAATGTATTCATCAAATGGCATGAATGTCCCACGATGACAAAAGAGGTTGTTGATGTGGGAGGAGCGGGGTGAGGGGGGTGGGGGGTATATGGGGACTTCATATTTTTTTAATGTAACATTTAAAAAAAATAAAGAGAGAGAAAAAAGAAAGAAAGCAAAAGCCAACTAAAAAAAACAGAAGGGAACTACGACACAGCTGCCCCATGGTCTGCCCTCTCACTTAAGCTCTGCCTCCAGAGGGCTAGCAAAGAAGGTGATGGAGCAGGACTCTCTGACCCCACATTTTGCATCTTTTATAGCCCACCTGACTTCATATGCACATACACATCCAGGCCTAGTAGAGTCAACAGATTTAACAAATAAAAATACAGGCCTACAGGTCTCCCAGTTAAATTTGAATTTTAGATCAACCGTAATTCTAATTTTTTTTTTTTTTTAGTTTAAGTATGTTCCAAATATTATATAGGCATATTATAGTGATTTTGCTTATTGACATAGCTATACCTCACTGTGCAGGGGACCATGTTGGAATTAAAGTCTGAGATAACTGAGAAAGACAGTGGTCTAGGAGACAGGTGGAATTTTAATATTAGTGAAGGGCAGTGGTTGATAATAGAAAAGGTGGCATTGTGTTCCAGTTCTGCTTGTCTTTGGGCCTTTCTGAGCCTTGGTTTTTACAGTGATAACAGCTAACATCTTCTGAGCACTTAGTAGCAGGCACCAATCCAAAGACTTAGCATATACTGACTTGTTTTATAAAATGAATACTATTATTAAATCCTGTCCATCCTTTTATATCTGGAGATATGGCACCCAAGAGACTATATATCTTGTCCAAAGACAGAGCTACGCTGTGGTGCCAATCCAGTAAGCATGTTTAGCTCAGTACTGTCATGAAATAAAGCATGTACAGTGCCAGGCTCAGTGGTGGGTGCCAAGGTAGTGCCAAGAGTGCTGAGTCAGGGCTAATGGGTGCCCAGCCAGCGCTACGTCCATGCTCCTACCAACCTCATCAGAGGGGCACCCTGCCAGGTCCCTGGAAAAGGCAAACTTCAATAGGCAGGAAAATAACCCCAAAGAAAAAGGGTAGATCCCTCCTGGCAGGAGCAAATGATGAGAATCCAAAGGGATCCCTTCAATTGTGACCCCTCCCTATTCCAAGAGCCCCTGTTAGCTGGGACAGAGCACAGCCCCAGTGGAAGGCTGTCCTGGACTCCTCCTGACCCCGAGAAGACCATGTGGCCAGGTGTCCTCTGGTCTGGATTCCGTCCATGGGCAATCAGGCAGGGCTTCAAAGGCTTGCCTTCCAGTGTTTTCAATTCCTTTATTTTTGTTTGTTTATTTGATCACTCATTTATTCAAAAATAGTTCTGGACCTCTCATGCCAGACTGTCAGAATACAAATCTGAATTCACCATGACCTCTGACCACAGTCACACCATTTGTGATTATATATGTATATAGAATATAGGTAGATGCATGTATATGATATGATGTATACATATATCATTTCAATGAGATGATAAGTGCAACCCCTGCAAAGGTGGCTTGGCATTTAGAGTGATCTATGCTGTGGGAGGTGGAGGAGAAGGTAGACGATGAGATCAAAAAAGACTCTTTAGGGACAATGATGCTGAGGTAGGATGGGGGAATATGAAGAACTGACATTTATTGAGGCCCTACTGTGTGCTGGGGACTGCTCTAAGTGGTTGACATAGGTTAGCTCTCAAAATAAAGACATTTTAAAGGTGAAGAAATAACCAAGACACAAATAAACAAGGACAAGTAACTTGCCCAAAGACACACAGCTGTCGCAAAGCTGGGCTAGGATTTGTGCTCACTTATCTGGCTTCCACCACTGTGCTGACCCAGTCTAAGAAGGAGTTCCCTTGCTAGGAAATGAGGCATGGTTTCTGAGGGAAGAACTCGCAAGATGCAAAGGCATCTGAGCAAGAATGGTGTGGAGGGAGTTGTGTGTAGCAGGTCTTGAAGTTGGGGAGGTGTACTGTGCAGGACCATCCCTGCCATGAGAAGATCACTGAGATTTTAATTTCTAAACTGTGAGAAATTCTGGAAGGAGTCTAAGCAATGAATGAACTGATCAGACATGCATTTCATAAAGGTGACTTTCAGAAATAGGGAGGATAGATTGGAAGAGAAGGATGCTGGAGGCAGAGAGACCAGTTAGGAAATTCTTGCAATGGTTCATTCATTAGGAGATTCTTAGAGTGGTCAGCTACACATACACACAAAACTGAAGGGATGGACAGTGTCTGCAAATATAGTATTCCAGAAATATACTGAGTGTGCAGGGGTCTTTCAGGGGGTGGATTTTATTTGAAAAGGGTGTTAAAATTGGTGAGGAGGTATGTGAGTTTATTGGCATTTTTTCTAGGAATTCTTCCTCCAGGTGTCACTGCCATTAGGCAATTAAGTTTTGGGCAAGGTGATCCAATCATTGAAACTGAATATTATGGGTTTTTATTCCAGTAAACTGTAAACCCCATAATCCTTTTAAAATGTAACTGCAAATCTTCTTTGTTTTTCAATAAATGCTTAATAATAGGGGATTGAAGAGGAAAATTACATCTCAATGGTGTTAATTGCTTTGAAGAAAGCATCTACAGAGTTAGGCATTAACACACCTAATTGCTGCTAAAATGTACTAACAGAAATCGTCAACCACCGTTTAAGCAGTCAGTCTTCTAATCTTTGGGGAGGTAGGTGCAGAAGACTGACAACCTTGTTTCTAACTCAGCCTTTTCCTGTCTCGTACTTTTAAAATTACAATTTTTCTTTTATTGGTAGGTTGTATGATCCTCCATTTCATTAGGAAAGTGGATAATTTATCATTTTTCTTATGTTTTGTTTATGGACATCCATTTTTCTCTGTTCCATATGCATTCAGAGCTCATTTTGGAAGTCCTAAGTGATCACTGATGGCTTGTCCTTAGATTTAGTTCATTCTACTCATTAAGTCATATATATGTATATTGAGGGAGAGGAGAGGAGAGGAGAGGAGAGGAGAGGAGAGGAGAGGAGGGGAGGGGAGGGGAGGGGAGGGGAGGGGAGGGGAGGGGAGGGGAGGGGAGAGAAGAGGAGGGAAGAGGAGGGAAGGGAAGGGAAGGGGAGGGGAGGGGAGGGAAGGGAAGGGAAGGGAAGGGAAGGGAAGGGAAGGGAAGGGAAGGGAAGGGAAGGGAAGGGAAGGGAAGGGAAGGGAAGGGAAGGGAAGGGAAGGGAAGGGAAGGGAAGGGAAGGGAAGGGAAGAGAGGAGAGAGAGAATCTATTTTGGGCCAGCCACGATTATAGTTTCTCAGATAAGCAGTGAAGCAAGCAGATTAAGTCACATCCCCATCACACTTGGTTGGACTCTGTTCACTAAACCAATTAAACAATTTATTTACATGAAAAAGGAATTGAGGAAAAAAAAGGGAATTGAGGAAGAGATGATAAATGGAAGTGACATGTGAGTGAGGATGTGTTAACTATATAGGACTTTGCCAGATAGAGTGATAGAGATAAGCATTCCAGAGATATGCAGTATCCTGTTTGAAGGGACCATGAAGCAAGAAAGAGACTGAATAGCCAAAGAACTGGAACACCCTACTAGAGCTGACCTTAGTGACTTAGGCAATTCTCATAAATCATGAGAAAATGTTGGAGACAATGTAGATCATGCAAACAGGCCTTGTGATAGGTTTGGGACTTTATTCTAAGTCAGATGAATTCAGAATGGAAGAAACAATCACTAAATTAAGATTATTGCTCCTTGATACATCTTTTGATTTCACTCAATTAGTTAAGAAGTGTGAATGGTCTGGAATTGGCAAAAGGCAGCAGGTGGCATGAACTCTGGGCAGAAAGTTCAAGAGCTCTTATTCTTACCTTGGCTTTTCCACCAACAATTTTAGTGTATTTGAACATATTAGATATTGTTGATATACCTTTCCCCACATCCCATGTAGGAGAAAATTACCACATAAAACCTTAAATTTCTGTAATATGTGAAACAGCAACTAATATGTTCACAGAAACAATCAATTTTTACAGAGAAGTTATCATGATTCAGAGTTAATCTGTTCCAAGGAAAGGAACTGGAATTGGTTACTGACATGCAATCATTCATTTCTTATTTTACCAACAGTAATTAAATTGCCCGGAACTGTTGTCATTTAACAGCCTATTAATTGACTAATGTGCATTACTTGCATTCAGACTATAGGTAAAATCCAGGGATTAAGCAAGAAGGAATAGAGATTTGCAAACTCTGCCTGTCATCCTAAAAGGGGTAAATTTACCTTACATTGCAAGGTAATTTATAAATGCTTAAGTACCTAGAGTTTCAGAAAAGAAGGCACTTACAAATCTAAAATTACTAGGAGCAACAAGAGACCTGCCGCCTCTTAAAAATTCTTCCTTATGGTTCTTTATCAGCAACCAGGTACCTCTTTCTTCCATAATTTCTCGGCTGATGAATGGATCCATTTGCAATTGCCAATTGGTCTGGTAGTTTTTAAGAGAGGGTACTTTACATTCCTTGTGGGCATCACTGCCGTTTTTTTTTCCTAATGGTCCCATAGAACTTTGCAACCATTCAACATTTCTATCAGATTACTCTCAGACTTGAATAAGAATGTGTGTCTCTTTCTGAAGCCAGGAGGCTTCTGTCTTCCTCATCTTGGACTTTGGGCACAAAGTCCCTTTTATGATCAATATTCTTTGGTCTCTTGTTACTTTGATATTAATGTACAAATAGAAGACAAAGTATAAGGTTATGTTGTATGTCCCCAAATATACATTCAGAACAGATGTGTTGTCCCTTAGTTGATTGTCTGCCTCCAGCAGAAAGAAGCCTTTATTATCTGTGTTATTGTGGATATGAATGAATGGAAGGTGCTCATTTAGCCTCATATGTAATCTTTGGTAAGTCTTAGCCTCACTGCATTTATCCATCAAAGAGAAGGTATGAACAGATCATCTCTAAGACATTCTTTGTCCATCAGTACATAAATTAAATAGAAGTGATGGGATTAACTGAAGGCAGGTTCAGTTTTTTTTGTGCATTTCTCTGTGATTAAGACCAACTCTAGTCAAATTATTCTAAAGAGTGTTAAATACATTTTGCCTCTCTTTCTGATTTTGATGTAGTCCATTCCAGTAAGCCTCACTTCCCCAAACCAAACTCTCCACAGGAATTATCTTTACCATGCTCTTTTGTCTCCCACCTTTTAACTTTTTCTCTTTGGGGTCAAATTTGCTGGACAGTGCAAAATTTCTAGGGTCCTCTTGAGCAAGGCTGACAGAAGAGAGAATATAGCTAGGAGGTCCATGCCGCCTCCCCTCCCATCTTATCTGATCAGAAATCCCAAGGTATGTAGATTTCCTCTGACATGTCACTAGTTCCTCCTTCAGTGGCACATTTCCATAAACAATACTTTTCAAGTACAGATCTTCATCTACCATGTAGCCACCTAGCGATATCCTCTTCTTTAATTAATCTGAGAGGACTTTGTTCCATCCCTTCTACCATATGGACTAGATGTTGTGTCAAAGCCCTTCATAGACATGAAAGTCTACAGTGAGATGGTTCATTTCTCCATATCACTTCAAAGATGCCCTAATAGGTTTAGGGCAATGTATTTCTTTTCTCAGCAATATTTGATTCTATTTGTAATTATGAAGAGGAAAGCATCATTTGATAGTAAGGAAACGGCTGTAATCAGGACAGAGTCAGAGTTCAGAAGAGTTAGAAGGACACTTTCTAACATCCTGGACATTAGGTGGCAGATTCTTTCCATTGTCAAAGGCCAAACTGCATCTGGCACAGGAGAGTGTTGTCTGGTACAGTGCGACCCCATTTAAAAGCCACAAATAAACATGTTCCACTAATATCAGGACAGTGCTTTTAAATTTGAATTCAAAGGACAGCACAGTGCATTTTTAAAACAAATTGCTGATCTGAGAATTTTCCAGGCAAATCCCTTGTATATTATAACTTGATGACTCTCCTAGTGCCTCTGTAGAAATCTGTAGACAGAGCAGCCAGACTGGCTGGCTTACAAATTGCAGCATTATTTTTCCTAAATCCCATACTTTCATGATTTAATTCCTGTAAAACAGTAATTTAAACAATGACTAAATGTGTAAGAAAAAATATATTGGAAGGCTATGGAACAATTTATTAATAATGGTAGGACATTTTCTGCAGTACTTTTAATGCATCACTTAGGACTGTATTGATTCAGCATCAAAGTTCTTGGAAACAAGCCTTTTACCAATATCTAAGATCCTGATGTTGTAATTGAACCAGAAAATATAAGATCTCCACTGTTCCTGCTGAGAATTCTTCCCAATAACTGTATGTTTTCCACTGGGGCTGAAACCACTGCTACTTGTGTTTTTAATTTTTCCTCCTGTTTCTTTTTCATATTATTCATTTTTCTTTTTCCTCTCCTTTCCCAGAAAAGCAGACATATTAGACACTATTTATTCCTCTAAGACAACTTACACATGAGGGGGCCATTTGAATGATAAACTTTGTTATAACTTATAACCAGAAATTCACCAGTGTGCAGTATGAAAGAACTGGAAAATGCATTAATGTTTAACCCTACAAGGTAGTTGAATGAAAACCCTAGCAGAGATGAGCTTTAATTCTTTCTCCCATTGTTTTACATGGTATGATGTAAAAAGTTTAAGAACTATCTTGGTTTACAGCCTAACAGAGAAGACAGGACATCTACCTCCCAACTTAATGAATTTTATATTAGCATCACAGCAATGTTTGCTCTGAGAACAAAGAAATAAAGAATACTCAACTAAGGTTATGGTTCTGATTCTAATTCTAAGTAGATGTTGTTATCTTGGGGAAAATGTTTCATTACCATGTGTTTCATTGGGGTGAGAGGGAATGTGGCCCATTTCTCTAACTAGGTGCTGTTGAATATTATCTCCTCATCAGAGTGTTGGGATTGTATGTTCCAGGTGTAGCGGATGCTGCAGCATGCCAACCAGACACCCACTGCAACACTGAAACACTTATTCATCCAGAAGTTGAGAGTGTTGTCTCCTGATGTCTCACAGCTGAATTCCTCTCTTGGAATTACTCTTAGCTGAAAGAAGCCATCTAAACCAAGATTACACTCTCTCCTTGGGGAGAGTCTGCTTCTAATGACTAGTCAATGTAAGAAGACTACAAAATCTAAGTCCCCTTGCCTCAGTTTGGAACAAATCTGAAGGGCCATCCCAACTCAATCCCATTGGATTGTGGGATCTTCTGAGGTGTCTGTTGCAACTGCATGCCAGCTCTCTGCTTGACCTTGCTTCCCTCATTCCCTTTCAGACAATGTACCTGAGAGCATTCCCTGAGAATCCACCTGCACCCCAATTTTCTTCTCAGAATCTGTTTCTGTGTCACCCACATGAAGTGCCAAAGGATGGGAAATAAAAGCTTCAGTATTATGGCCCACTGAGAGATGAGTTGATGCAAGATGTGATTGGGTAACCACTCAGGTCAAGATATGGCCTGGAAAACTGGAACATGCTTGGATTCTACTAGAGTTGGACTAATGCAGTAAATATATTGGGGTGATTTCCACTTTGCTCAAAGAAAAGAAAATCCATTTAGGTATTTTTGAGGTTTCTGGTAGAAGGCAGTAGGGATTTCAGTAGAGGCAGCATGAGAGGGCAGGCTGCAGTGGTTGCCATGCAGTTTTCACTGATTCAGCCTTGAAGCCAGTGGAAAGCCCAGGAATGCCTCTGATGGATGGAGTCCATGGAAGTCCATGGCACTTCTGGGGAAGAGTAAAGTCCAAGCCACCAGGGTTAGAAGCAGTACCCCAACAGTAAGCAGTCACCTCCTGCACAAGAGAGTACCTAGGGCTCCAGGCCAGAAGGTCTTTCTTAGTTCTCACAGAGATTTGTTGAGAGAGGGAATGGATAGTGATGTTTGTTCTTCTATGAGTAGAGGCTCAGAGGGTTTTGATTCTCGATTTAGTTTGCTAGGCTGCTGAAATGCAATATATTAGAAAAGGGTTGGGTTTTACAATAGGGATTTCTTTGCTGGCAAGCTCAAAGTTCTGGAATTGTGAAAATGACCACATCAAGGCATTATCAGGTGATGCTTTTCTCCCCAAAAACTGGCTGTCAGTGATCCTGGACTTCTCTGTTTTATGTCAAGGCACATGGGGGTGTCTGCTGGTCTCTCCCTTCTCTTCCAGGTGTTGTGGCTTCAGTTTCTGGCTTTCCCTGGCTTTCTCTCTCTTCATCTGAATTCATTCCTTTTATAAGGGACCACAGTAAGACGATTGAGACCCACCCTGTTCTAGGCCTTATTGAAGTAACCTAATCAAAACGTCCCACCTAAAACGATTTCATACCAACAGGAATGGATTAACCTTAAGAACATCATTTTTCTAGTAGAACCCAAGCATGAAACTTCCAGCTTCAAACCATCACAATTCCTAAGGCAAAATCTCAAGTGACATAAGTAGATCTTTTCTTTTCCATTTTCTTTCTGAGCAAGTCATCGGAGGAGCTTGTGGAGAAAACAGATATTAAAACAGTGAGGAACTTAGGAAGGAAAGGGGCACAGTGTTGACACATTCAAGAATTGTTATGCAACTATACCTAGATATTTCTAACAAACACTGTATTTCACCAATATCTCCTGCTCTCACCATTGACACAAAATTTTATCCTTGTGCAGCAGCATTTTGATTTTACCGTATTTCATTTTTATATTTGGTCCCTGATTCTAGCCAATTGTGTATCTCTTGCATTCTGATTCTGTTGTTCATTTTATGTTCTGTTCCCTGTATCCTACTCCCATTTTTCTCCTACTTTGTTTTGTGTTTTCCATTAATTTGGTAAACATAGTCTACAGACATCCATTGAAAATCATTTCTATTTTCAAGCAACTTCAAAAATCAGTAATTCTTTCATCCTTCTCCCTCCTCTTCATTTCACTGGATTTTTTTCTTGCTGATTTACATTGCTGCAGACATGAGAATACTGGGCCCCTTATAACACACCTATTCATCATTGAGGGCCCTCGGCTGCAGACTACAGACACTGACTCTTACTAAGTTAAGCAGAAAATAAATTTATGGAGTGATATCAGGCAATTCACCCATCTGAATGGATGGTAGGAGAATCAGGTTTAGGAAATGGACAGGAACACAGAGAGACCACACACCTGGGTCCAGAGCAGAGGTCCACCCTGCATTCACAGTCTGGTTGGGGTGTCTTGCAGGTACTGCCCCTATATGACCAGGAACAGATGGTGCCATCGCTCGTCAGCAATGCTGCTGCTGGATGCTGTTTTTGTGAATAAAGTCATAAAGTGGGCAGTTCTCCACAGTGGTAAGGAGGTTTCTACACTGTGCAGCCCATGTCTACCACAGTTTACCTGTTTAGTTGCCCAACCTCCAAAGATCTGCTTCTTTCAACAACTGTAATAAAACCATACCTCTCCAAATGTAATGCAATTCCTTAGGCATCTAAAAATACTGCCCTTTTGTAAAACAGAGATACCCTCAGCTCTAAGCAATGTCTGCTTATGGCTCTGAGTTCTGCCTCTCCAGGCAATGGCCCTTTCTTCCCATATTCTGCCATGATCCTGATGAGATATTCTGCAACTATGGAACCAGTTATAAAGGTAGCACAGCCAACACACCCTATGTACAATTGTGGGGAAGGGGAATGGAAAAGAAAAGAGAAATTAAGAAGTAGAAATATACATCGGACTCAGCAAAAGAGAAATTATGGATCAAGCTCCAGAATTTATGGGTTAAACTGGCAATGAGGTATAGCTGGTATTTAGTACTTTCTCTCCCTGCCATCCAATTTATGCTTTCTTTGTACCTCGTTTGATCAAGGTCTTATCCAGTGTGTGGAAACCCAAATCTTGGTGGTCCTGTGGTGTGTGTGGGGCTAGAGGAGCCCTTTATCTTTTGCCACCATTCAGGGTAGTACGATGAGATATCTTAAAGACTTGATTCCATTTACATGCCTCGACATTGCATACTGTAATTCTAATCCTACTTGATAGTTAATATCAGTAACAGAAAACAGCAATATAAATACTATTATTATTTTTTGCTTTTTCATAATTTGTTACAAGTGTTTCTCAACAATGCAAGATTTTTGTGGTGGGATGATTTCTGGGAGCCCTGTAAGATGTTATACGTGTTTGTTTCATAAGTTTACAACTTTTACTATTTACTTATTGTTTATGTATGTTTATGTATGAATGATATACTTCAATAAATTATTTTTAAAGTGGAGAAAAAGACTATTATTTTTAGTTTGTTCACCCATGATTGTTAAGAAGTCTGAAATGTCTGTTTCAGTCTTAGATTCTAATTCAATGAAAGCATTGATCTGTATCTTGGGGAAAGATGCTCTCCCTTGAGTACTAAAATCTCTAAACCTGGTAAAGGCTAGAACAGAGAAAGCTGAATTTTAAAAAGTATAAATGGGTCATTTCCCTGAGAGTAAATATTCTCAATTCTACCTTTTTAGTCCTGGAAACCTATATTCTAATTATAGAAAAATAGTACCGTAAGTTGTTTACAGTGTCAGGGTCTATAACAAGTGCGACTTTTTTTAAATTTCTTAAAACTATCTTCTAAAGTATAATAGTACAATACAAAAAAGGCCCTACTTTAACTTGGAGTGAATCATAAACCCACTTGATAAAGGAAGAAAATCTGAATGCTTCAGGAGAGACAATCACATTGAATTCTACCATGCACTAAAACTAATCTGACAACTATATATACTTCCAAATATTGTTTTCGCTGACTTACAGGAGAGAGATATTATGAAACTGTAATCCAATAGAAAGAGATCAACCTCTTTTTTGTTGGAGTTTCAGAGGTTGTGATGGTGTGATTTTTCCACTCTGTTAGAAACAGTGTGCAGTCTTGAATACTAAATCCATCATCGTGGACTTCCTTGCAATTAAAAGCTTTTCTTTTTTTTTACAAAGTTGCCACAAATCAGAAAAAACTCCCTATCTCCAACCCCATGTTAGAGGCATCAAGGTTTGCCAAAGAAGGTAAGAAACTTTATAAGTGGTAAAGCTTCTATGATCTAGAAGTTCCCTGTATATACCCCACTACTTTGAAAACCAGGTTATTTTGTTTTAGAAGTCCTACCCTATGCACCACAAATGTCAAATTTTAACAGAGATCAGACCAAACTCACTGATTGCTTCTATCTGGTTAAATCACTTGCTCGATCCACATTTTTATCCTAGTTTCAAACAAGTTTTACTTCACTGTTTGAAAGTTGCCATACAGAAGGCAACCCTCCCAGTCCTCTTTGGAAGTCTGTATTAGAGAGCAGTGAGTGACAACAGACTTGTCACTGCCTTCATGACCTGGGCTTCTTCAGCTCATACTTAGCTCCCTTGGCCGAGAATGCCTTTTGATGATGGGTCTGACTGAGAAGGTGATGATGCATCCGTCTGAATGCATCTCTGACAACCTTGACAACCAATACAAGAAAGACTTATGGACAGTAGACATAAAGATTCTTTTTACCTCTCTGCTTGCCAACTCAGGCCATTTGATAAGCCCATTTCCCAAGTGAAGAAGGCCTTCTTTCCCCAATGAGACTCTAACCAAGTATTATATAGATCGTATTACCATCTACAAAGTTATCAGTATCTGGTTGATGATATATTTTAAATCTCTGAATTCCATGATAATCAGCCCACTGCCTTAATTTTAAATTGCAAATTGAGTTCCTGCATGGGATTCTAGTTTGTGGGATTCTATCATTGTGTACAAGGTGCTCGTCAAGTTCATGAATGATGGTATTTGTACTGTCATGATGGTATGATGGATAGGCAAGACAAATCTAAATCCAGAATGACTGTATTCTTGTGAGGACAAATGATTACATTCTTCATGAGGGGATGGCGTCAAATATAATCATTGTGCCACTACATAGATGACTGGTCCCCTTGAGCTGTGGTATCTCAGGAGTGCTGAACTTTGCCACTGCTGCTTGCAAACTGGGAGGTAGCCTAACCATCTTGGTAAAGTCTATTGAGTCTACGTCCACATCTAACCATGCCACCAGGTCCTCTTTGTTCAAGTGCTCATGATCAAATACTAAAGTGGTTGGGGAAGGAACATGATAGAGACCCATAGAATAGGTAATGCTGTCCGCAGGTTTTTTCAGTTCCCCCTTTTTAGGGACTTTTTGGTGAGTATTCACAGAAGATAAAAATATTCTCAAACTTTGGCCCCATTCTGAGAAGTCCATTAGCATGTCTTTTTTTTTTTTAAGATTTATTTATTTATTTCTCTCCCCTCCCCCACCCCAGTTGTCTGTTCTCTGTGTCTATTTGCTGCATCTTCTTTGTCTGCTTCTGTTGTTGTCAGCAACACAGGAATCTGTGTTTCTTTCTGTTGCATCAGCTTGTTGTGTCAGCTCTCCGTGTGTGCTGTGCCATTCCTGGGCAGGCTGCACTTTGTTTTGCACTGGGCGGCTCTCCTTATGGGGCGCACTCCTTGTGCGTGGGGCTCCCTTACATGGGGGACACCCCTGCGTGGCATGGCACTCCTTGCGTGCATCAGCACTGTGCGTGGGCCAGCTCCACACGGGTCAAGGAGGTCCGGGGTTTGAACTGTGGACTTCCCATGTGGTAGACGGATGCCCTAACCACTGGGCCAAGTCCACTGCCCCCA